>NW_018128005.1:689572-704348 GCF_001952655.1 Monopterus albus | reverse complement strand
CCAGATGGACTTGGGCTTCTTTTCATTTGAGGGTTTCGTTCAGTTGCAGTGAGAAAGGAGCGAATGCACAAGAAGGGGTTTCACAAGTGATGATGCACCACTAAGTAATAAAACGTCATTCTTAGAAAAATGAAATGTAGGGAACTCACACATTGAGAAAGGAGCGAATGCACAAGAAGGGTTTTCACAAGTGATGATGCATCACTAAGTAATAAAACATCATTCTTAGCAAAATGAAATGTAGGGAACTCACACACTCATAATAGCTGGATCACTTGTACTTGTGAAGACTTATGATGTCAAATTATCAATCTTAGTCTTTGCCTAAACCTAATTCTAGCCTTAAATCTGAACCCAAGTCCTAACATTAAACCAGTCCAGTAACCAACTGGGACCAAAAAAGGGCCTACAGATTATACACAGCTTTCTATTCTTGTAAAGACACATCTGTAGGATGTTATAACACTTTTTAACCAAAATATTGATGTTAATATTCTTTAATCCACTGCTTCTGTAACCGGTCGCCTTTGGGTCTCTAATCTGATAACATTTTACATATAACATCCCAGTTACATTTTGTGCAATTATTATACCCCGGTTACACTTCCCTGCGCACAAAAAATGACCCATCTTGTCCACAGCGTGGGGACAGAGTGCAGCTGTGGCTTTCTCTGCCACCCTGATGCCTTCACATACTACTCGGAAAATCTACCAAAGAAATTTAAAAGTCCAGATGCGATTGTTTTTACTATTACCTGTCCTCTTAGTTAGAAAATGGAATCTAATATGGATTCAAAGTTAGCCTATATCTTTAACTGATGTTGCACTTGCATATATTATTTTAAAGGGCTTATGTAATTAGAAATGTTTTATCTCGTTTATGCTAGTTGTTTATCTGAACTACAAACTGTGACAAGAAATCGCAACCGTGTATTGTTTTCACCTAAATCTGCTTGAGAAAATCTGAAAATGTACACTCCCCTAATGTGATATAACCTCTTCTTTCATATATATAATTCTCCTCGTCATATTGAGGAAACAATTTGCTCATACACTGGTAATCATGTAGGACACTACTTGTCCTCATTCATGCTGGATGCTCTGTGCTGATTCCGACACTTCCAGCAGCGCGTGAAGGCAACACATGACTGAGCATTAGCTGAGAAGGGAGGGAAGGAGGGATTGGGACCTAGAGAGGCTAAACAGGTGGTCTGAAAACACAGAAAACAATGTCCGGCGGGGAGGAGCACAGAGATTTTTAGCCCTCGCTTCTGCGAAGGAATACCGGGACAGTTACGGAGCCGAACAAACAAGAACCCATGCTCCTTTTTTATTTCCACGCGGATTTCTCCTCATCCTTCCTTTCTCGGTTTTACTCCGAATCTTGGCGAGATATCGGATACTAAACCATGAAAGTCACGGTGTGTTTTGGCAGGACCCGAGTGGTGGTGCCATGCGGGGATGGAAATATTAAAGTCCATACACTCATCCAGCAGGCTGTCATGAGATACAAGAAGGCTATCGCCAAGGTGAGTGGCGGCTACTTTGTTTCCTAGTGGCTTTGTTTTCCTGGAAACAACGTTGCGACGTCCGAGGGCTCGGCGGGCGCATTCTGTATGACGCAAACTTGAAACAAATGCAAAGAAGATGGCAAGAGGCGCCATCTGTGCTCGTTTTGCACAGTTTGTTCACCGTAGAAGCACACACAGCTGCGCGTCCGTGTAGTTCGCCGTTTGTTTGCCAATTTGAGCGAAAGGCGCACCGCCATTGTGGTTCTTGTGTTTGTGTATCCTCAAAACTTCCTTAGGGATTCTGTGGCACTGAACAAAGCAGTCCGTGGTTTGCTTGAATTTGGAGAGACAAAATAGGGTTTTGTGGCGCATTTGTGCACAACAACACGCACGAATCCGTATTAACCCAGTTGTAGGAGCTCAGTTCATGCTTTTGCAAGTTGCCAGCAGAGATTAGCCTACTAGCAAGTTAGCCAGCAGGCTGCAAAAGTAGGACTGTAGTCTGTGGCGTTCAGACTTCAGTGCAGAGCAATGCAATCAGCAACGTCCTATCTGCTTAGAATGCAGTCTATTTAATGTTTGCGTTAGGAAAAACACCAAAATGTCCCCTTTGTTACACTTTTAATGAGCTCATGGTGGCCTGGAGGGTCCAAGTAAAGACACAGGATGGAAGTTCAGCTTAACGGGGATGCTTTGCAACAAGAGGGGAAAAAACAAGAACAGTCCTTTTTGATATGTTGTATTGGACTAAATGCAGAATTGTAAAAGCAGCAGCCTTTAGCTAGCACCAGGCAGCACAGGGAGGGAAACTGCAGTGGCCAGCTCAGGCAGACTGGTGGGGGCCATGGCCCTGACACATAAATCTTGGAGATAAAAGTGAGCCTAAGAAAACTTGTGGCATGATGTTGAGGTAGCAGCAGATAAGGTTGAACCATAGCTTGGTGTTATATCTGCAGGGGTCTCTGGTTAGATCAGATAGGACGAGACTGGGCACAGGGGCATTGGATCTGTGTTCCCTTATCAGAGAGAGAGAGGCCTTCAGTTTACACTGTTTTACATCCAACATGTGTTACATCTGTAGCTTTACAACTTTATTTATATACAATTTATTATACACAGATTTATTGTTAATTTTGTTTGGATTTACTCTGATGCACAGATTTGTTTTAGGCAAACTCTAAAATCTGTTGTTATATACCAGTACCCGATGATAAATCTAAAAAAAAAAACCCACACTTGGTCATGACATTTATCTTTTAGTTTATTTGTGTGGATTTATTTTGACTAGTTAAAGATTTGGACTGAACTTGGGGGCAGTTTGATTGGTTGGACATCTGGTCAGATCTCATTGGTTGTTGTAGCTGTTCTCAGTTTAATTGGGATTCACACTAATTGTGTAATAACCTGTGGCGGTCAGTAGCGGGTTCACAGTATTATCATTTGTTAAACATGATCTACGGACCAGCTCTAGTTTAGCCAGGGTATAGCTATGCTAAAGCGGCTCCTTAAGGTTCATGAAGGATCTGCACTTTGCCTTTCCCTGTGCCAACTTTCCGGCAGTCTCTTTTTGCTATAGTGACCCATAAGTCACAGTGTCTCCTCCTTTCCTTGTTAATAATTCAGTGTGAGCAGACAGAGGAGTGCAGGTATAAAGAGCTGATGACGGCAAACCTCCACCACGCCAAACTACTCGCCATCTTTCTTGTGGAGAGAAGATGTTAACTCTTCTTTCACTTGCACTAAGTTGGTAGTTTATTCTAGTCTCGAAAGGAAGAAAAATAAAACGGTTTTCACTTTCAGAAAAAGATTGTCGGGTAATATAATACTCACTGTAATAGTTTTCATCATTTGGAACAGGCTTACTGTTACTTTGGTTTTCCTCTTAATGACACGGGATAGTGCATGAGATTAACTCCCCAATAAAACTCTACATTTATAGTGAAACAGACTGAAAAGCAGTCTGACAGAGATAATCAAGGTGATCACTGCTGTAATCGTAGAAATATGAAGAGTCGTATATTATGTCTGCCGACCTCACTGCGACCGGAGTGAATTCACTTTGGATGTGAAGCTTCAAACATGTTTCAGCTCACAAAGACATGCCAGAAAAAATAATTACATATCACATTTATAGAAAATGATATGATGATTTGATACTCATTTCAGCTGAAGAAGTGACCCAGGCTTAAAAACCTAGCTGCTCGTTTTCTTTCCATAGATCATGGGGTAGGTTCTCAGTAACATTGACCCATTTGAGTAAGTGTGGAAACAGTTTAAGATGACACCCTTGACTGGAAATCTCTCTGGTGGCTTAATGCTCCAAACCCTCAAGTGACATAAATGTTGGTGTGTCAGGAGATTTTTCTTCTTCTTCTCCTCCTTTTTTTTAAAAATCTGTTTCTAATGCTCAGAAACCTCCAGGGGGATATCAGGTGTCTGGGCTGTGTCAACACCAGCACACTGCAGATTTCCATTCATAGTTTGACACTACAGGAGTTTCCTCTGGAGGAGTCTGGGCCATTGTGTGAGCATCCAGGCAACAGATTTAACATGACTTTGACCCACTGCAAACAATAGGAGCAGGTGTCTGCTGTTGGTCTGGAGAAGGTGATGGGTTTCTTAGGAAATGTGGCTGAAAATAGTGTGTGTGTGGGTATTCAGGGACTTATCATGTTTGCACTCTGGTACAGTGAACGTTGCTGTAACATTATGCTTTGAGACCTGGCAGTAGGTGGGTTAAGTGTTAGCGAGCTGCTAGCTGCCTGGAGAGCTCCCCATGTCCACCGCGGATCCCAAACAGGGTCATTATAATCATCTAATCATCAATAAAACAAATATATTTAGCCCATATCTGTTAATTCTAACCTAAAGCATCTTTTCATTTTGATAGAGTAAAAACACCAAAGATAACCAGGCTCAATGTGTATTTCAGAAAATCATCAAATCTGAGCAGGGCTTTAGTTTGTTTTTAGTCACGTTCTGATGCCATGTCTGTGCGCTGTACTGTGCTCAACATATTACACAATTCATTAGACAAATGAAATACCTGAATGTCATGGTGTAATGTGTTCAGTTTTCCCACTGGGTTGTCTGCCCCTGAACCTGAGTTTGCCCACGTCCAACCTCACTGGTCTGATATAAGCGATGCTGTTTTTGTGGTTCTCATCTGTCGTACATCCATGTTTTATTTATTGTCATTAAGGTGCTGCTTTTAAACACAGTTTCCAGGAAACACACATCGGTGCCCATTTTGCATGGAAAACAGGGAACCGTGCAACAAAGTAGTAAAAAAAAAAACAGCTGCACCTGTGTCCGGGTCTGTAGGTTGTCATTTGCTTATACACCAGTAAAGCTTGTTTAGTCTGTTTTGTTACTGTCAGTGTAAGAATGACACTAGTGATATTAACAGGAGATTTCCAAAGGACTTACCTGGTTCCACATGGTTGCTCTGTTATGTCATATAATCCTGGTTGTATTATTCCGTGCATGGGGCGTGTTCATACCAATCACTTTATCCCCAGTGCTGGACTGTTTGTAGCTGCTTTAGAGCTATTTTTTTTTTTGCAAGTTTAGGTGTGAACAAATGATCTCGCTGTGATGCATTAGTGGTGATCATGTGCAACTAATGGAAAAAGCAATCTACAGTAAAACACAGGGATGTTCTGTGATATAGAGACTGTACATCCCTTTGCTGAGTTGGCACTGAAAAATTAATCAAGACCAAATAAAACAGTTGGATATTGCTTACTGTAATTTGAGCCATAAAATGTTCACCAGCGTAGATGTACTAGATGTACCTCTTGTCAGGTCTTAAGCCCAAAAAAATTTCACAGTTCATCTGATTGATCCAGCGGTGGTTTGAGCCCGGGCCGACCTGGTACCTTTCCTTGCGGAGTTTGCATGTTCTCCCTGTACCTGTGTGGGTTCTCTCTGGGTACATGCAGTTTACATTGATGGGTGTGTGGGGTTGTTTGTCTCTGTCAGCCCTATGACAGACTGGTGACATGTCCAGGGTGGACCCCGCCTCTTGCCCGGTGTCAGCTGGAATTGGCTCCAGGCCCCCTGTGACCCTCCTCAGGAATAAGTGGTATAGATAATGGATGGATGGATCTGATTGATCCTCACAGCACAGGATTAAAAGCTTCACTGATGATCCCTGGGTCGCTGACTTTGCCCTTGACCAAACTACTGTGAAACATATCCTAAAACATGACCTGTCAGAGCATTTCATTTCCCAAAGGAGTCAGTGAAAGACACACCAGCATGAAGTGAAGAGAATTAGCCATTATAAAAACATTATAACAGAGCAGCTGTTTTTGCCTGTTAATGCAGAAAGAAAGAAAGAAAGAGAAGTAAAGTAAGAGGCTGTAAAATGCTGAGTGCAGAGTTCTCACTTGGTGGGAAGGCTGATGCTTTACCTTTTGGAGCCATTTACATTTTAGAGGTTGAGCTAGCGCTGTATTTTCAGTAAGCACTGATTATGATGAAATCTCTTAAATTGTAAGAAACAGAAGAAATCTGTCCTGTGGAGTACAAGGTCCCTGGCAGTAATCCTGTAATCTGTGTTATTGGACACCTTCTTATATTTATTGACTATAAAATGGTCTTTCGTGGGGCATTCTTAAGATCTAGTATCCTTTTATAAATGTTTTAACACAAGAACATGTTGAGCAGGTTTGGGATAACACAAATGTTTCACATGGCAGTGCCGTAGACCTGAGACTTGGGCTTAAGCCACAGGGACCTGACACTTTATAAGGAATCAGTCTGTTTCAAACATTGTGCTTTTGGCATCACTGTTACTGTGGTGAGAACCAAGCAAGTCACAAGTAAAATTCTCATAATGTGACAATGTTATGGGAATAGCATGTATTTAAGTAAAACACTCACAAACCTTTTGTTATTAATTGTGGGTTTGTCGGCTATAAACTAGCCTATAGCTATTAAATTAAAAGGCATGTCCTTCAAGGTGATCTGAGATTCTTCTCAATAAAATACCAAGTGTAATAACTTAACATTAGCTTTGTAGCTAACATTTGACCAGACAGTAAGATGGCTAACGTTTAGCTGCAAAGACACATTCACGTACTTACCTTGCTCTCTGAGATTTGTCATGATGGGCTTTTGATACTGCTATTCTCTTCTTACTACCATCATTTCCCACAAAAGACTGAAAACAGCCTCGATTAATAGCTGCATATAATGAAACTAATCCCAAAAAGTTCACACTGATGCTTTAGTAAAAAAGAGATGCAACTTTAAAGGTTTTCTTAATTGTGACACGTTGCTAACTGAACTCTTGACCGCAGTGAGGGGAAGGGTGGAATTAATAAGCGTCTAGATCATAACACTTAATGACACAGAGAGCTTAAGGGGTTTACAGAGCGCCATGAAAACCGATTACTTAAACCCTGGCATGGGTCCCATCAGCCGAACATTAGCCCCCGACCATGTGCACCAAAGCTGGCTGCATATGGAACTGGAATCCCCAGCAGGGCCTGCAGTCAAAGTAGGCCAGAGACCGACTGACAGCAGCCTGATGCAAGGTGACAAGTGATGCAAAATTATCACCAGCACTTGAAGTTCTTTAGATGAATGTCTGCGTCACAGGGTGGAGTTTTGAGGTCAAGTCCCCCGCCCTTCGGTTCAGCCGTAGGCTCTCTTCCATAAACAGAGGAAACACCTGAATGTAAACTGGTGCAGGGAAGGGACCGGGAACCTTTTACAGGGTTTTAGGAAATAGTTGATTTACCGAAGAGTAATGTTTCTCTCTGAGGTTAAAGTGAGCTTGATAAGTAGCTTAAACTCACATACTATACTCGCATAAAATACAAGTATGATGAACTGCACTCCAGGAGTTTTGGTTTGTTGGGTCGTATGTATCAGTCGGAGATGTATTAACATGGCAACAGCTGAAAAACAAGTCTGATTGTTCAAGAAACATGAGCAGTGAGATAATCAGATGGGAAATAAACAAGCCTCAGCTTAGCAAACTTAGTTGAAAGGAAGGAAGAAAGAAAACAGTAAATTATTACCCAAACTCTGCAGCACGGTCGCTGTGTTCCCAGACCTTGGGAATTACTGTGGTTTATCATAATTGATCGAACTTATGTCACAAACTGTTGGAACAGCACCTGTAATAATATAATAATAGTATTTGTTACGTAACACACTGATGCTTAAAGTTGCTGGTTTTGTTTCCTTCATAATCCAGTGTTTGGTGATAAAATGACACCATACTTTTTAGTTAGTTTCATTTTTGTCCTGAAAAACTGGTCGTCAACTAACATTTTTTTTGTATTCGTCATAGACTGAAATGTCAAGGACTCACTAGTTTTTACACTGAGCTGCTGCACTACTGCCGTTCTAAAGAGTCGTCAGTATCCCACCCCTGTGCTGTTCGTACAGATCAAGCTAAGGGCAGCATAATCGTGAGCCAGCCTGTTCATTCAGACAGCAGGCCGGCATTCTGCACAAGAGGCACAACGCGCCGGCACTCTGCATCGACTGTTGCATAAATTTTGTGCTAGTGTAGTGTAATTTTGTGTAGTCTACAAACCAAAATAACAATGGTGGGAGAGATGAGTGAGGATGTGGCTTTGTTGGTTCTTCAAGCATTTATTTAAATTGGTTAGCATGTTTCTTGCTATGTGTGTGAATGTTGTGAGTAATGGCTGCAGTCGACGCGTTCGTTACATCAGGAATTTTTTGATCTATAAGTTGGACAGAAGATGAGAATGGTTCGAGGCAGAGAGGCTGGCAGAGTTGAGACACCAGTGATAGTGTCTCACACATATGACATCAAAATGTAGCACTTGGTCCCAGACTGCCAGCTCACCCTTTGTTTCGCCTCTGGTACTACTTCCCAAGGCGGACCAGAGGCGGAACAAAAATGGCCCGCCATTCCAGCTTTGCGACATACACAGATGAAACGAGATGGAATAAAGACGCACCAATCCTGCCTTGAAAAGGCAGCGTATAAGGGGCTGCTGTGTGTAGAGTGCTGACCACAGGGAGAGAACTGTGTCTGAGGAATGTAAGGACACTGAACCAACAGCTCAGATATACTGTATCCCTCAGTACAGCCTGGAGAGTTCACATTCTTCATCTCGTACAGTGGCCTAGATCTTTTATCTTTGCTCCTTGTTTACAACATACTGGTTTATTATTTTCTTCCTCTGAAATTCACATGAGATTCTTCTTGCCAGGGTCTTAAAATTTCATTTTATTCTCCCCCTTCACGACGGAGCCTGTAGTTCTCATCCAGCTGTTAACTGCCAGTGGCTTAGCAAGTCCAAAGAAACGAAGGGCAGAGCTCAGACTGCCAAGCACGTTCTCCATAGAAACCAAAGGGATGGAGCCCCTGCACTGGCATAGTTCACATTTTTTAAAACTCAGAGATGAGTGTGAGGTCCAGCTCAGACATGGCAAACCACACCCTGCTCAGAGGAATGAGCATTAGCATTACGTTAGCATAATCACCCAAATGATTTAGGAGTATAGATTAATGATGTACCTTGAAATTGAATTCAGTACTTAGGCTGATGAGGCTTTTGTCTGCCAAATATAGCACAGGCCAAGAGGGCTCTGCCTTTGACTGATGATTATTGGCCTATGGGCAGAGCAGAGGCACGAGGGCCTGGATCTTCATTTGTCACTTGTGTGATGTTTGTCGTGTGTCTTGGCTGTGCCTGGTGGAGCTCAGAAGGCAGATGGCTGGGCTGGGAGAGTTGTCACCACCTTAAAACTGAGGAACAGTCTTTAAAGTGTCTTTCAGTATTGTGCTAAACTGATCGGTAGCTTAATTAGTCAGTCAAAAATCATTAGTCAAACCAAAATGACATTTTCTGGGGTGCAGCTCTTTGTGTTGGGATTGGAGGATGTCACCACACACTTTAGGAAATCGTGATGGACGTTTTTGACTATTCTTGCGTTTCGTAGACTAAGCAGTGAATCCATTAATCAAAAAAAAAGGCATTATTAGGATTTGTTTTGCTTTTCCACCTCATTAATGTGCATTTTGATTAAATGGTGGCCATAATATTCCACACAGTTTTTCACTTTCAGGTTTTTTTTTCTGCTTTGTAGCTGAAATGACACAACCAGTCTAACATGTTGATGTTTGCTCATTTGGTTTGAATGACGGGACAATTTCCTTCGTTTATGACAGATTTAAGAAAAGCTTTGATTTATTGCCGCCTCTACGATCCCAGTTTTTCATTCTCACCCGAGTGTGTTTGACATGGCTCGTCTGCACTTGTCAGAACGCAGCCTACACAGTGATTTAATATTCACTGTTCACACAGAGAGGCTGTGAAACAATCAGAACATCAGAGATTCACAATACCCAAACATATTACAGACCCTGAGGGGGTAGTCACTTTAAGAAAAGGGCATTCTTATTTATGTACTTAAATGGTTTATATTGATGTATTACATTGTGTAGTCTATTCATTGTATTTGCAAGGGTGACATTGTAGCACGTTATGGATTCTTGATCACAGTGCTTTTTACAGTAGAATGAAGCACTATAGCTAAGATGGAATCTCCTAAAAAAAAAAAAAAAGATCCTGGAGCAGCTTCTCCCAGTGTCTGTCAGCTGGTCTTGTTGCTGGATGTGAGACACTCATGCTACTCATCAGCTTATGCTGCAGCACTTAATGTATGTCCGTCCTGTCCTGACTGCTGCTGTCGGCATGTCTGCAACGTGGTTTCTCTTCCCATGTCAACGCCACTTACTTGTGTAGAGCTTGGCATGTCTGTGCTGTGCACTTCCCTTGTGCCTTCAGCACCACTACACAGACATGTTGAGAGACAGAGGCAAAATGCAATGGATGAATTACCCACCTGAGCATTTGCATGGTAGATCTCCATGTTTGTGTTGCTAAATCACTGCTTTTCAGACATGTTGAGCAAAACAAAAGATGCTGTTAAGACTGTCAACATGTCTGCCTGCAGGATGTCTGGTGCAGCTGTATGTTGGTGAAACTATGTAAAATAGAGCAAAGACACTGGAAACTGAATTTCTGCATGAGGAAATTATGCTATTTCATATTTATACACAAAGTTAACTGATAAAAATCCACAGTAAATGAAATAAAGATTTTCTATCAGTGCATGATAAGGTAGAGTTGTTCTGTGACTTTGTGTTACTGCAAAATTGCACAGAGGTAATAAAATTTTTGTGTGCAGTTTCAAGTTGGTCATGACAAGCAGCTGCTGATCAGTTAAACTTGGAGTTGCTCTAAAACTACAGTTTCTGGTTTTGAGCTTAAGCGAATCTGGTGACGGGAGACGATGGTGATAACAAACATTAAGTGCAGCTGCAGGGGAGAACAGGAGACGTACAGTAAATCCCAGAGTGGCCTGAGGTCAGTGATCACTGATGAGTTCTAGTGAAAGCGACTCCAGAAATGTCTGAACTAAAAAGTACAATAAACATTCAGCACTTGTTTTGGACACAGTAGAGCAGATACATGGAAACTGTCGTGAAGCCAGGTACTTGCAAGAAGGTTAAAATGGAAACGGTCAAACCTGATGGTGCCGCCTCTGTGCTCATCTCCCTTTGGTTTTGTTCAGACACTTGGCACCAGTGGGGGAGTCTGAAAATAAAAGGAGGCAGCCCGGTCACCAGGGTGTTTAAGGCTAAACCTAGTAGCTACCTCTAAAAGCAAATGGTTCAAGATGTAAGATGTCTACCTGGTGTGTGACGATGTAAAAGCTCTGAGATGTGGAAGGTGCCACATCATGCAGTGCTTTGAAAACAAACATGATGGGATTTAATGCTTTTCACCCAGAAATATTTTAATATGTGTGTAAAAACGTTGCTTGTACAGGCCTCCTGTTCAGCTTTACTCTATGAATGAGTTAAAGTTGAAGAAATCTCCTTCTATAATTAACAATGATGGATTGTCAATGCGACTTGAATACAGTTTATCACAGTGGTGACAATTGAGGCAGAAAAGGGCCTTGGCTGGATAAAAAGCTTAGTGTGAATCAACCGTGCCAGGTTTGGCCTGGGACTGCTGCCTCTTTTGACATGATCAGACAAGATTGCATGTGCGTTCATCTCTAAGGTTTGCCCTCTCACATGAATTAGGACACCAAACCCAACACGCCTGGCATTTCAACGAGGAGACCGTTTGTTTGAAACAAGCGCCCTATTTAGAGTACCTTGATCCATGTATTGAAACTGTGCCCAGAATCTCTAGCCCGTCTCTCTTTAGCTTGGACTCTTCACTCTTCTCTTGGGTCGGTGTCACCTAAAGCAAACATGTACGTAAGTGAAGACAGTGAGGGAAATTCCTGTTCCCATTCTGAGACTTGTCTTTGAAGGAAAGAACAGATGACTATTCATTAAGCTGGTGTTAAATGACATTGGCAAGATACATTTAAAAAAACAGGGTTGAATTGAGTCAGTGTACATATTTGGTTTTTCTGCTTTGTTATCAAACAGCAGTAAATCGTTTGGAGACTATGTAAATGCAGACTCAAAGTAATTTGGGACGAGCCGTGGAGGGTTATCAGGGTAGATTTGAAGGAAGGTAAGACATGAGGCGATGTCTCGTAACACTGGCATGTGAGAATATCCTCACCAGGAAAAACGACAACAATGGTAATTTGTACAAATGACAGTTGCACTATTGCTGTAATGCCATCAAGTAAACAGTGGTGCTAATGGAAAGCAGCAGGAGGCTGTTAATACTACCGCAAAAAAAAAAAAAACCCTGGGCAGAAAGTCAAGTTGGGCATGCACAGTGTGTAATTTGGACACCAGAGGTCATCGTTCATACCTGTAATCCACCCATGTTGGTTTCTTCTAATGCTGACTGTGAGTTTTGCCTAACAGTAACTACATAGCTTGCCCTCATGAATGAAACACATGGGTTTATGGAACTAGCAGCTGATTCAGAGCATAAATGCTACAAGCTTGTGCTACTTGATTTAGATTTGACTGCAGCTTCAAAGTCACACGCCCACTTATTTTCCAAATACATGACTGCTGCAGTAGCCTGGCCTGCAGTGTCACAACAGGACATTCTGCTAGAAGGCTGCCCATTTCTGGACCGCAAGCAAATGGGTAGATTCCTTATGTACTTCTTACCATAGCCATGGCCACTGAACTAGAGCAAGTCTGTACTGTTTACCCAGTTATCAGCCAAAGGTGCTTTAACACTTATGGCTTTGTATTAATGGAAACAAACCTGGGGCTAAGCATCTTGCAATATAGAAAATACACTGTATATAGCCATTTGGTTTTCTTACATGTGCAGACTATCAGATGATCAGCAGTGTCTTCTGGTTCTTGAAAATTCTGTGTGGTCAGCTTCTTTGTCCAGAATCCTGTTTTCTTCCTTCTCCTCAGTCAAAGCTCAGTGTGCAGCGAGGCTTTCTGGAAGCCTGGCATGAAGACAGCGATGCCGCAAATACCTCTATCTTCACCATCCAGACGTGATGGATGGAAAAAAGCCTTGCTCCTGCCAAAGACTGACGGCTTGTGCCTGAGTCCAGCTGGTTCTCTATAAACAGCATATGAGTTTTGCCTTGTTTTCTGCTCGTGTTTTGTTTTGATTTACTCCTCTTTCTTATTTGTAGAGAGGATTATTCAGCCATTAGAGACATAAAACACAGGCTTTGACATCACCACTTTTAAAATGAACATTTGTTGCTTCTGCAGCACTTTTAACATTTTCTCTGTTTAACATATTAAAAGAGGGCTGTAGTTCTAAATTAGGCTCAGTTTAAATCTTAATTGAAAGCAAAGATTGCATTTTGCATTTTGCATCTCTTGACATCATCTTCACACGTTTACCAAATTGCTAAATGCCTATGGTGCCCAATGACTTTAGTCTTTGGCACTGAAAAATAAAGCTTGGCATTGGAAACAAAACTGTAACTGAAAAAGCAAACATTGGCACTGAAGCATTTGTACTGGAAAAAACACAGTGGCATTAAAAAAAATAAAGTATTAATACTGGAAAAATGACAATCTTTTTCTTTTTTTTTCCCCAATGCAAATGCTTTGATGCCAGTGTTGCTTTTTTTTTTCAGTTATGGTTTTGGTTTTCCTGGTTACGGTTTTGTTTTCAGTGCCAAGCTTTATTTTTCAGAGCCAAAGGCTAAAGTCATCAATCTGGTGCCAGAAACGCCTGAAGTCAGAGAGGACACACAAAGCTTCCTGATATGTTTCAGTATGTTAAACCACAGACTGGGATCACGTGTGATGTCCATGCTTTTGGCTGCAAGAAGAATGACGTCACGGGATTTTTTTGGAGTAACTTTTTGACTCTATCAGCTGCTTCAGATACAAAAAAAAAAGCTTCCTGCTGTCATGTATATCTGTCTCTCACTGGACCAGACAGTGTTCTGACCCTGTCGTTTATCCTCTTCACCAGTGTGCACACACTACTTGACTAGATGTTTATGCACACAACTTTTTCCCCATTTTCAGTTGAGCGTGAATCAGAAATGCTGCACCTGTAAACTTTCTCATAAACTTGGCATTTGTGGCATTTTCAGAGAACATGTTCAATATTTTAAGATGTTTAAAAAGAAAGCTACTTAGTGTAAAACATGTTTTTGGCAGTGTTATGCACCTTTACCTTTATTTATTTTTGAAAGCTTGTGTACAAAAGGACCTTGTAACCAAAAGTATCTTGTGACCCAAATGCCACATGGAGCTTAGATACTTCTAAGGTTCTGACTGCGCGGTTTCATCACATCTATCAGAGCCAAAGAAAACTATCGTTTCCTCTCTCGCTCTAACTAACACCACCCCAGTTCATCTCTAGACTCTAAATGACTGCGGTCTGCGTCTCCATCCCCCCCTTCTGCCCACATCCATCTCTAGATCCCAGCTCGATTTCCTCCCCCACCGCCTTCACAGCCCACTTCTTTAGATGAGCCTTTGCTCTCTCAGCCATGATCCAAATGAGCCTGTTTGAGATTAGAAGAATACAGTTCCTCTTTTTCTTGATGTAAATGTACACAAGACGTGCATATTACAGGGCTCTGATGAAACGTCCACTGTGCTTTTTAGCAGTTTGGTGTTTTGCCAGTTTTTGTCTTCCATGTGGAATATTAGTAATTAGTATATTAGAATATTAGTAATGCAGTTTTGGTTATTAAAACTGCACTTGCATATAGCTGATAGGAATGCAGTGTCTGTGGCTGCTAAAAGACACACCAGCTGTTTTATTGACTCTCTGACATCTTGCATGCAGGATAACAATCTCCTGGCCCACACGTGGACATGTGCACTCTTT
>NW_018128005.1:676017-689555 GCF_001952655.1 Monopterus albus | reverse complement strand
CCTTTCAATAAATTTTGAAAGGGAGTTATTCAGCCTAGCTGTCAGAGGTCTCTCTCTTTCAAGTGCATCCAAAATTATGCAACAGTGTCTGTCAGCTTTCAGTGACTGTACTGTATTGTGTGTTTGGCCTGTCTGGGCCTGTCTGTCCCCTTTTCTGTCTGTACAGGCCTCTACAGTCCCCATAGATGTTAACTCATGGGTCCACGCACCACGCCTTCATGTTGTAGTCCTGCTCAAACCACTGACACCTTGGCATTCTGTGGCTTCTAGGATCTATAGATCCTTGTGTGTTACTTTGATTATGCATAAAGTAATTAGAATTGTCCCAAGCAAATCCAAACATCTTAAAGTCTGAAACATTCACCATTCTCTGTCAGTTAGCGTAGGTACATTAGCCACTGGCATTTGGTGGATTATGAAGCAGCCAAACTCAATAGTCAGCAGTGTCAGTTAATAGTACAACCTCGAGTGAGTGATGCTGCAGGACGACTTTGGGCTGTAAAGAAAACGATTTAGCATGTTTACCTGCTACGTTTTAACACCTCTGAAATGCTTCTGTTTGGTCAAAGTTGCATTTGAACTTTACTGCAGATGAACACGTAGATTAACTCAAAACCTTAGACTACATTGTATTAAAAGCATGGATCAGGCTGCACGTTTCTGTCCGAACCTGACCTGAGCAGACATTCGAGTGCTCCAGCCGTCTAGCCTACAGTTCGACCAGTGTGTGTGAACCCATATTGGACATATACTGTACGTGACTGGATTGTATTGAGTAGGTGAAGTGTGCTTATCTAAGTTAATACTTCAGTTTAGATAAATCTGTTTTAATGACATAGGGTGCTAAGAATATCTGCTTATGGTCATTTAAATAAAATTCATACTGTGCACGTGTGATACACTGACTGAACGCATCGTAGAATTTGTTGCAGCTGATTAACAAAGCCCCAAAATGCAGCTTTGTTAATCCTGACCTTGGCCTGATCCTGTGGTCCTTCACATTGAAGGGCTGGAATCTGCAGCTGCAGACTGTAGCCAGAGTAGCTGCTGCAGACACATATGGCAAATGCAACCAGCCTATGAAAAGAAGACTCACTAAAGTAGTGTAACGTCAACTTCTCTTTCTTCTTCTTGTCCTCTTTTATCTTTGCTGTGGTTTTATCATTTTCATTGACTGTTAATCTCTAGCAGTCACAGCTTAGCTCATCGCTGGCAACACCCGTATACATCGATGACAAGCCAGCTTATTATTATTATTATTATTATTGTTATTGTTAAATTTACCTGGATCCACTTTTGTCGTTATCTTGGCAACATACATTTGAAAAAATAAAAAGAACCTTATAATCCAACAAGGTTTACACTTAGCTCACAGAGAAAATAATACAGTTAAAGCAGAAATGTCCACCCATTAAATGAGTATGACTTCAACATTAAAAAAGAACAATTGACCACTAATATGTAATTATTAAAGCACCCATTCTCCAGATAAAGGGCATTTACATTGCAGGCTTTTCTTTAACCATAGATTCCTGAGATAGAAAGGAGGCAGACTCACCCAGTATTTTGACATATTTGCTTTTTTTAGACAAACACTGATTTAGTTTTGGGCTAAACTGGTGATATTCCAGGGTCAAAAAGTCAGATTTTGTAACTGCTGCTCCCCCACAGCAGATTTCCTCTGGCACTTCAGCTTTCCCAGTGGTGTAGAGCTTTTATTTTGGTAGGCCTCTTCTGCCTCTCTCTGCTCTTGCAGTTATGTATAATAGGACATAACTCAGCTCACTGCAAATAAGCCTCCTTATTTTTGCCTTTTCCATTTGCTGAGCTGTAATCTGATACGTCCGAGGTTGTTGGCAGTTATTCGTCTGCGCTGTGGAGCTGTCACATGATGCTGGCAGGCACAGGGCAGCCAGTCCATGTTTTACAAAATAATCCCCAGCACTACTGTCTGCCCATTGACCAACTGTTCCTACTACTTCTACCCCCACAAATCCTCTTGTACAGCATCTCCCAATCCCTCAGATAACACTGGGCTTCGTAAGTAGATCAGCAGTGGTACGGGCATAAGTCATTCTTATTCAGAAACTGGTGACATTTGGGATTTAGGAGAAGCCACTGATTTTGATGTGACTCACCTCTTGAAAGTCATCTTTTCACAGGGGATGGAGGAAGACTAGCCGAGGGCTGTGTGGCCTCAGTTGCAACATGTTTGGACCTGATAGAAAGCACAATGACAGCAGCTTTCTTAGTATAGAAGTGTATACTGGTTCTGTATTCATATTTGTATTCATTTGTGCTGAATGGTGCAACTGCTGGCTCTCAGTGTTTTTTTAGCAAAGCTTTCTGCTGATTCAGTGTGGTGCAACTGCTGGCTCTCAGTGTTTTTTTTAGCGAAGCTTTCTGCTGATTCAATGTGACATTATGCAGGTTCTGCCAAGTTCACATCAGTCTGTGTAACACACATCATGTTGCAACCCCCAGTAATTGCTGGGTATGGTGAAAAATGTAATAAAATGCAAGGAAATAGAATAACATTCCTGCGTATTTGGTAACATCTCATTATTACAGTGGCAAGAGTTGCCTCATAAGGAATTGTTGGTGAGTACTGCTGCAACAACAAGAACTTGTAAAATCAGACAACACAAAAGCTCAAATTAATATTTTGGTTAGTAGCGTTAATGCACCAGCCTTTCATTTAATAACCGGGGTGATGTCACCAGGAAAAGTGTCCTAAAATATTTTCCATTTTAGCAAAAGCTTGTGTTCCGATATGATGCACATCTGGACTCTCTTTGAGTGACGGCTTCTGTGTCTGACCCAATTACGCAAGGCCAGCTATAAAAAAATAATGCTGACATGCAAACTGGCAAAGGCTAGTCGTAATCATACAACTGGTTTTGCTTCAGTGTAATCTTATTTATTGCTGGATTTTAGGAGGGAACACTTGCCTTAGTATTTGTCTGTGCTCCCCCAGCAAAAGTGTGATTCCATCAACAACTCTGTCATTTTTACCACCACGGTTAGCATTGCCACATGTTGTCACAGTAAAGGTTCTGTTTTTCTTTCACTTTATTCTTTTTCACAGATGTGTCCCTCTTTTCTTTCATCTTTATGTTCCTCACTGTTCATATGTTGCTCCCTTCTTCCTTTGCCATCTCTTTCTCATCACATATCTGGCTGACTCTTTGTGAACCTCTGTGTGTAATCGGCCCTTAACAACCAGCTAAAGGACACATAAGCTGTGCTTCATCGTCTGTCCATCTCCCCTGACACACTCCCCCCAGGATTACCGGGGACGACTGTTCCCTCCTCACACTCACCATTTCATCCTCTGATTGGCTGAGGTGGGAACTCCTAGCGATGATGTCAGTTTGTCTCTGTCTGTGGTGTGTGTGTGTGTGTGTGTGTGTGTGTGTGCGCGCGCGCCATCCAGAGAGACAGCCGGGATGTGTCACAGCTTGAGAGGACCAGTGCTCTTCTTGGCTGAGCTTCTATCAGTGCAGTGTAGGTTGGAGGTCCTCTGTGCTGCATGGTTAGTGGCTCCCATCCATAAAAACCTGGGTTGTAGTTTAGGTGACACAGATTCAAATAAGAACAGGTTAGCAAACTTTGCTTTTAGGTTGCAATGGATCATTATTTCATTATTGATTATTGATCATTACTGATCTATAACTTCCAAAATGTCATTAAGTAGTAGGTTTCCTCTGCTAAATAAAGTACAAATAAATTGAAGTATTGGCAAATTAAAAGCCCAGCTTGAGTGACTAATAATAACTCTTGTTTTTGGCAAAAACCTGGTGGTAAAGCTCAGAGAAAGGGATGGTTTTCCCTCTTTTGTCCTCTGCCCACTCTAGGATTTGTGCCTTCATTATGTCATTTTTATTAGTATTTATTTTGTGTTATTAATGTTGACCGCTGCCTGCACAGCGCTAACACTTTTTGCACTTTTTTTGTTAAGAATCTAAAGTTTACTGCAACCAAAGGCAGCTCTGCCATTTGATTAGTCTAAATACTTTGTGTAGGTGAAGGTTTATCGTCAGCTTCATTATCAGGGAATTATAATGTCAGTGGTACATGCCTTTTTAGTTTGGACTTGTTGAAAAACACCAGGGACATTACTGAGTACTGAGGGTATGAAGAATATACTCTGTAACACAGTATGTCTGATAGCACTCAGTCAGGTTTCCCCTTAGTTTTAGTGATATAGTACATATAACATGCTGTTGTGAAAAGGAGAAGGAAGTTGCTTTGGTTGAACCAGTTCTTCAAAGCAGGCGAATGCCTCGTCTTGAATATTCCACCTCTGACAGAGAGGATATCCTCCTGTCACATTCCAAAAACAACAAGATTGTCTCCTGATAGTCAATCACTGTGCCTCCAGTGGCAGTCTTGTGTAATATGATATAGTCCTCACTGCAGTCAAAGAAAATCTACACATCCTGGTGCTTTTCTTGCCCCTGTTTGAGTTTGTACATGAGGCTTATTGCATTGGAAAGAAAATTCCAGTGAGGGTTTTTGCAACTCTTTGCTAACTGTCCAGGAATTTTTGTCCTGTAGTTTAATCTCCACCCATCTAGTAACTCAGAGGTGTGCTACAGCAGCTGAATTATTTTTATGTTATTTTAGCAAACAATTCATTGACAGCAGTCACAAAGAGGTGAAAGGCCTATGGAATTATAAAAGGCCAAGAAATGAACTTGTGCTTGAATCATGGTACCAGAATCCTTTAACGCGAAGGCGGTGGCCTTTCAGCTGTCGATGCTATGAGCCTGATGGCTTCGCTTTGTTCAGGCTCAGCGGGTTGTTCATGTGATCTGAGCCAGTTGCCCGTGGATTCTCCTGCACCTGTCCACCACCCTTGTTTCTGCTTTACCAGCCCTTGACATCTGACATTCGCATGCTATCGCTTTCACAGCTTTGCACCAGTTTGTTTGTGGAAATTTAGCAATCAAGCAAAACGGTACTGCTTTGACACTCAAATACCAACATGTGAGGACCTCACCATGGAGTCTAGGAAACGACAAACCCACATATTTATTTATTTATTTATTTTTTAAACAATTTTCTTACTTTTTACTGACAGTAATGAAAGTAATTGTCAGTTGGAGCCCTAATCTAATAGCTAACATGTTAATCACAGTATATTTCTAATTCTACAGTTACAATCTTAAACCTGCTTCTAAATCCTGCCACAGAATCTTCCAGCTGGTTGAGTCACATGAACCTTGACAAGCTGCTGCTCTGCCTGAAGGAATGTAATTCACATTGGTTCTTAGTGTTTAATTGTATCCAAAATGTTCCTTCACTAGGACATTTAGACTAAGCCAAGGCTGCTTCTGATTTATAACCATTTATACTACTTGAAAAACATTATTCACTGCCTGATACAACTGTTGGAACATGCTGTAAAATGCTGTTGGTTTACTGCTACTAGAGCTCAAGTATCAACAGAATTTCTCATGCACTTCACAATATACAGTGTCTCGTTTCTGGACCAGAGTATCTGTAACCAGCGGCAATGGGAATCTGATAGGGTTATTAGGTTGCAATGTGTGTCTCAGCTCTCTATCAGGAAGCAGAGTGTCAATGGGAATCTGATAGGGTTATTAGGTCGCAATGTGTGTCTCAGGTCTCTATTAGGAAGCAGAGTGCGGTTACACACAGGTTTACATAAAAATGTCACATGAACAAACACACACCTATAACTGCACTCGCCCCACTCTATACAAACAAAGCTTCTTGTGTGCATGTAGCATACTGGGTTAGCTGCTGCAGGAGAGGAGGGTCAGCGAGTGTGTAGTTTAAGGTACAACTGAGATGTGAAGACGACACCATGCTCATCATGATGCTGCAGAGCTCTGCGACTGATGGGTTAAAACAAGTCATGCATGCTACAGTATATTTATACAGTCAGGTACGGAAAGTTTTCAGACCCTCTCAAGTTTTCCACATTTTGTTATGTATGCATATGACTGTAACCTTCTATAATGTATTCACCAGTTGCATTATGATTTCATGCTCACTAGAAATGTCACAAGCTGGGTTGCAGGACTGTATCAAATCCAGGCTTTTTGTGTTGGTTTGTCATAGACGTCCAACCCATCTCTGTTCTGGTTTCTCTAAGGACACCTGCTGTCACAAGCTGCCCGATTGTGCTGTCAATATAGATTTAAAACAATGAATAAAATGGTTGGATGAGGACTAATTCCTCCTTCGCAGAATCGGTGGATTTTCACGTGCTCTGTGCTGAAGGCAGCTTTCACTTGGTGTGTGTGTGTGTGTGTGTGTGTGTGATAGCTCAGAGTCAGGATCAAATGTCCCAGATGAGCTTCAGAAGACTGGTTTCCAGTGCACCTGAGCCAGTTGCCTCTGATTCTATCTCTGCCTTCCTGTCTCTCTTGATGCTGCTCTAGGGTTTTTTTTTTTACAGGAGTACTGGTATATCTTTCTTGGATGTGTCCATCGGTAATCTCAGGAGAGAGAACCTTTTAACTTTATTCTTATCTGTGTTTTAAAATGATCCTGTTCTTCTCTTTCCTCTCTCATCGTGCCAGGGCATGTTTCCTTGTCATACTGGGAAACGACATCAAGGTCTGCTCTAAACTGTGCTGAATGATCGGTGGCAGCACTAAACTCTTACCTGGCTAATCGTCTGTTGAAGTTCTTTCTCTGCCTTTCAACTGAGAAGCTTTTGCTCCACTACATTAGTTTGTGATCTATCAGCTCAGGCACCCGTGGACTGTTGCCAGGCTTCATTTTCAGCTTTACCTTTTTGAAAAGCCATCTTTTTTCCACTTTGACTCAATTTCCTGATTGTTTAAGGATTAAGGGTAGTTGGGGCCGGAGGCAGTCGTAGTCAGGCTGGCAGCTGGTGTAACCGTAGACGCCAGTCTGGCGTGTCTTTATGACCGTAAAAAGGAGCACTAATTTCTTAAATTCTGGTTTTCTCTGGTCGACAGGGAGATCCTTTACATAGCAAAGTGGGATCTCTCAAAATATTTTCTTAGTTCAAGCAAGGTTGATCCTTTTTGTTTTTACTTTAGTAAAAGGGATGGCTTTCAGTAGCATTGATAGCATTTTCTGTGTATTTCGTGTTCTGACAAAGGAATTTCTTTGCATGTAGCAATCAGTTACTGATGTCCAAAAGCACAAAACTGTCCTCTTAAATCAATTCATGTCTGGATTTCTAAAAAGTCCAGTTCAGTCTCTGTAATGCCCACAGCTTCCTGTCGGCTTACTTTATGCAGAAATTTCCCAAATATTTGTTTCAGTTACTGTAATTCCTAATGATTGAGTTGAAAAATAAGACGGGCAGGGACAACATCCACAGCATGTAGAGTGTTTGACAGGAAACAATTTAACACGGTTGTCTGATAAGCACCTTGTCTTTCTGTCTGAGTTGTCCTGATGCAGTAAACCCTCTCACCAAAAAGATTAAAACAAGCACCGTGATGTCTGTTCAAATGACCCTGTTCTGGTTTTAGCTGCAGCCAAAGAGCACTTCACACTGTGAAACTGTGTCAGAGGTGGTTTGGAGCGATGCATTTGGGCCCCTCTCTGTCTCGGTAAGCTTAGTGGAATGAAAATGACAACTTGCTCTGATAAGAAGGCGATCATTTGTGAACATTACATGATTAGATAGTTGTTGCTGTTCTATCCAGCGGAAGTGCCAAACATAGCATAAACATTTCAGCATAGGAACTTTTCTAATCACATGCTTTTACTTTGAAAAACAACCACAGGCTGCTGCTTTTGAAAGATCCTTCCCTTCTGGGTAGGCCTGGCCATTGGGGTCTGATCAGTAGAAGTTACTTGGAAACTAAATCAGACTTTCTAGTCACAGAGTCAGTTTTGGAAAGTGGCACGTCTACATCTCCGTTCATGTCGTTACTGAGGTTGTTTTCCTGCCTGTGTCACTACAGACATATTTCAGTTTTAGTGCAGTGAAGTGTTATTGGCAGGGCATTTAGATTTTAAAACACTGTGTCAAAGCACAAAACAGAAACAACATGTTACTAGTTAAACGTGTAGATGTTTAGACTTGGGTCCTCTTATCTCTCTCTCACAACACAAGCTCCCAGCATCCTCTCTGATTTCATTAATTTTTAGCATCAGCTGGTTAACGTGCAACCTACGTGAAGGTCATGGAAGACAATGTGTTCAGCTGTTCATCTGAAATGCTTCCCTTCTGCTTTCTCTGCTAAGCTGCTTATTGCTATAGCAGGTACGAGTATGAGGCTGTGTTTGTGTGTGACACTTGTATGAAATATAGTCTAGGCCACTTACTGAATGAGATGCTGAATGAAATTTAACTGTGCTTTTGCAGGCACCTGCAAAACATTTCAGTTCATATGGAAATAGATGGACAACTTGGGGCTGTCTGGAAATGTTAGGAAACACATAGCAACGTTTTAATTTAATCACTTTTATTGGTCAAGTATGTTACACACACACACACACACACACACACACAAGGAATATGTCTCTGGTACAGAAGCGAGGCAACCACCTGCAAATACATTTGTATAGTCTTTTAAAAATACTCATATAGCAGAAAACGAAGTTAGAACCCCACCTGCAGCCAATGTGGGGCTCCATAAACCCTAACTCACTGTGACAGAATCCAGTTTATAGTTTAAGATGGAAGAAGAAAGGTGGTCTTTGTGGAACGACAGGATGACTCTGTCTCTTTGGAGGCTCATGAATTCACCTTCTCTTTCTTCTTTCTTTCTTTCTCCTGTGATCCATGCAGTCTTCCTTACATCCCAGCCTCCATCCATCCTCTCCACCCTTCCTTCCTCTCAGGCTGCCTCAGGCCTCATTGCACAGGAGGTGGAATTTAAAGACTGGAGCCTGCTATGTGATTGTTTTATTATTCACTGTGTGAATCAGTAATATATGATGACGAGTTCCCTGTTTCCACCGCTGAATGCCGGATGGGGATTTAGCTTAAGCTTAAATAAAAGTGCTCTTGTTTGGTGCACGTAAAAGCTGCTGAATTGAGCCTGCTGATAAACCGTACCTGCCTTAGTTTCAGTGTCTGCTCGCAGGCGGTGTAATTTAGCCTATTTTTACAACCTTGTACGTTAAAGTGTGAAGTGGTTGCCCGGCTTGATCAGATATGAGGTTGTGTATGAATGGCAACATTGTTCTGTGTGACTGGCTCGGTGCCATCGAGGTGCTTGCTGTTGCCAGTGTTTCTCTCTGGTTTCTGTCTCAGTTTTCATTTTCCTCTTTGTTTCAGTTTCTGTGAGTCAACAGCTGCAAAAGCAGTAGAGTTGAATGGACGCACGGCTAAAACACAGACTGAGCAATAGGGAGGAAGGGACTCGAGCACTGATCTTGGTGTGGTGGTTTTAATGGCTGCAGTGGTGCAAGTTGTATGTAATGCATGGGAATACATGTTACAGAGGGACTGGAGGAAGAAAGAAAGTCATAACTCTGGATTTGTAAAGATGTTTTGTATATGTGTAGCCTATGTTTAAAGTAGTATCATCTAAAATGGTTTTAAATACAAATGAATGGGTCAGAACTGGATTTTGAAAGAACTGTTTGCAGCACATCCACCCAGTTTATATATTTATCGTATGTGTAATTAATTACAGGGACTATAGTGTAGTTAATTTGCAATTTCTACTTTTTTTTTGTTTTACTTTTCTGGAAATATCGTCTGTAGTTTCTACACTGACTGTGGACTGTGGTGTTATGTGGTGGCCTGCAGAGATAACACGAACCTTTACATGTGTGAAAGTAAGAAATCTGGCTGAAAGTCTGAACATGTTTCAGTGCAAACAGGTAAAAACCACAAAGCCTAGAGCTTTATTTTATGATTTGTTATCAAGATCTGTGCTAGTGAAACAGTTGATTCAGGATGGAGACAGACGAAGAACCAGTACGGTGCTGACACTTGGATGCAGTCTGACCTTTGGCAGCCTCCTCTCTCCTTTCTGGCTTAGGTTTTGTGGCTTGTCACCTTGATAGAAGCCTCTCACCTCTGCACAGCACAGCTGGATGGGGCTGTTGTTGATTTTGATGGGAGTAGATGGGAACTGCAGTCCAGAGCCTTGAATTCCACGTGGCGCTTGACAGAGGGAAGAATGTTTGGTACTTGAAACTGGGCAACACAGACAGTGCTGCACAATCACACTGTGTGAACTCTGATGCACACATGCAAATCCCTGTTTCAGTTTTTGCCTCATGCACCTGAATGTTGTAATATTAGTCTGTTGTGATATTCCTTGAAAGACATTTACAGTTCACTGATTAAACTTTAAGAGAGCTACACATGTTGGTCAGTGTGTTTACGTTTGAGGCCTTGAAACAGTAACATGATGTTTATTCAAATAATTAAAAGGTATCAGTGATTTCTAGCAAAAGAGTTTTTACATTTTGATCACAATGCACCCAAATGGACAAGTCATTTCATTTAGGATCTCACAGGGCCCTTGAAATAGAAGAGTTGTGACATTGAGGAGTCAAAAACAGCAGCAGTGAGTCAGGCCCATTGTTTTCTGTAGGGAGCAGCAGGATTTATCACCAAATTACTACTTTTATTAACTTGTACAGCCTTGTAAGCCAATTCAGTGTTCTGTTGTTGTAGATAGCTCAGATATTTAGCCAGGTACCTAATCTATTAAAGGGGTACAATATTTGAGAGAGACAGTCAAAAGGTTGTCGCTAACAAAAAATGTCACAAGTATAGTCATTTCTATTGATTTCAGCTTCTTTAGAAGACAGCAGCCAGCTAAATGGTCTTATACTTGTATACAGCTTTTCTTTGCTTTGCACCTGAGGTTTGTGGAGCACACACAAACTGACATGCCAAAGAGAGAAATGTGAGGAATATCTAGCTTGAATGTGATAAAACATGCTATGAATTAGAATCTGACTTCCACCTTCAGTGCATAACTTGTGAACTCATAATTATAAGTTTAGATTTTTTCTGAAAGTGGTTTAAATCAACATGAAACTGACACCTGGAAACACTTTTTTTGAGATTGCACACATTGAACGTGACATATGAACAACACATGAACATACTACCACGGTGGTTGTAATTCACACTGGCACGTCTCTTTGTACTGAAGTCTGTCTGTGGTTTTACACATCATGTAGCACTGGTGTCATTATACTTCAGTAAAGGGCCTTTTGTTTCTTACCCCGACCTGGCTTTAACCCTGCAGTGCAGGTCATATGCCGTGGTTGTGCACACATCTGAACATCAGGTGAGACTGAAAGGGGATTTGTTGCAGCTGATAAGCAGAGCTGAGAGATGTTTGTCTGCCAGATAAGGTTAAGCAGCAATATTTGAAGAAGTCAGATATTCTGTGACAGACTAATGACTCACATGGATGTTGACACATTTTTCTCAAGGTTTAAAGCTATAGGCTCTCTATAAGAGGTGGTCTAAGTGTTTGTGGAAACGGTAGTTAACCTTTATTTTTCCAAGGAGGGTTTGCTTCAAAGACCTGCATTTGTTTTGTCCACTGTAACCTGCTTCATGTTGTTACTGGCACACCTGAGCTGCCGATTACAACCGCATTCCTCCACTGAGCCGTACAAAAAGAGCGATTGTGGGTCTTCAGTTGTTGAGGTGAGATTACCTCGGCAAGTCTTACACTGTCATGATTGCAAATTACATTTAATGCTGTACCAGGTTTCACACACTTCACATTGACAGTAAGCCTGTTGTATGTTCTTAGTCCGATGATCATGAGTGTTGCAGGGTAAAGTATGTGTTAGCACAGACTGTATTGGGTTGTGTGTTATTAACCCAACACAAGGTAAGTGCCACACAGTATTTTTAGCAGCTTCCACCATCTCATTGCCTTAAAGTGACTTCTGGAGTGTACAAAACTGTGTCATGCAGAACTTTCAAATTAAGAGTTGCACAAGAAATTTTGATTTGCTGCTCCATTACTTTATGGCACAAAGAAGGAAAAGGTGATGTTTTCATGTGATTGGAGTCAACATGATGGCAGAGAGTGGAAAGATGTGTTCAGACTGAGCCAACCGTCATTCAGCCTGCACTGCCTGATTCAGTTGTTTATTGGATAGTTGCTCACGATCACTCCCCGGCAACGTCACCCTGTAAACTGTTCCCGCTGTCTGTGTTGGTTGTCTGTTCATCTGCATCATCTGTGGAAGAAGTGGAGCAGGACGAGGAGGTCGCCTCCTCATGTAGCAGGACAGAATCCTGAGCGCAGCTCACACCGCAGTCATCGGTGTTAGAGTCATCCCCGGAAGATGACGTGGAGGAACTTGAATGGAACACGGTTTCCAAAATACTGGCGATAACTATATTGTGGAAGGCAGTCGACCAATCATCATCACTGTCAGAGTCGGAGCTTGATTCAGCCTCGTCAACCAGGTGCTGTTGAAAATACTTTAAGATATAATTTAGTCTCTGTTAACCTTTGCCATTTTTAAAAACATAGACCAAGTCATAATCAATTTAACTGAAATAATAGTTGATCATTTGAACTGATCATTAGCTTTCCTACCTCCATGTCTATCATTATGTTGTTGGCGTAGATGTGGTCAAAGCACATGAGCTGGTTGTACAGCTGGACAAGCTCCTGGTAAGTCACCTCAGCATCACTCCTGTCACTCTCAGGCTCGTCATCACTTTCATCAGACTCGAACCCTGAGTCGTAATCTTCCAGAGACATGGTGTTGCTGTGTACGGCTCTCTGCTGTACCTCTGATGGCAGGTGGAAGTAAGTTTGGGGCTGAATCACATGTCAGTGTGTTTGGAATCAAGTGTTGCCACAATAAAGTCAAGTCTGTTTATTGAGCTAGGCAACCATTGGTGCTTTGATTTGAAAAATGCCTGTTGAGTTCTGGGATCACTGTTTAGCAGGGACCTTTGGCTTTTGGACAACTTGTTTGTTCTCTTTGTCTCTGAGATGAACCTCGTATAAAGCAGAATCCTAGAAATGACATTAATGAGCTTGTTGTATTAATTAAGATGCAGTGTGTGAGATCCAGTGATATCTACTGGTGAGGTTGCAGGCTGCAGCATTCAGCAAAGCTTTCATACATCGCGTTCAGCAGCCCTCACAGCGATTACTGTAAATGTGGGAAGAATTGCGCACTCTGAAAACAAACGTGGCTTACTTGGCCAAGCAAAAGCTAACGGCAGCTCACAGCTTTTCACAGACCACACTTGAGGTTGACTTGCATTTAGAGGTAAAATGAAATGATCTCTGTGGGATAGTTTTGGCTTTCAAATATCAGTAGCATCCAGTGGCATCTGACTGGATGATTTTTTTTTTTTTAAAAATTGCAAAAGATGGAACAGAATGAAACTTCTGTCATTTATAGCTGTTTATGGATTTCTACCTGGCCTTGCTGAGCAGCGAGTACCTGGCCTCTCTGTAATGTAGTGCTGGTCTTTCCTGCAGGCAGCGGGGTAGCCGGGACCTGCTTCCAGCTCTGTTGCACTGGCGAGATCTACAGTGGGTACGGAAAGTATTCAGACCCCCCCTTAAATTTTTCCCTCTTTGTTATATTGCAGCCATATGCTAAAATCA
>NW_018128005.1:671285-675541 GCF_001952655.1 Monopterus albus | reverse complement strand
GAAGGAGTGGCTTTACAACAACTCTGTGACTGTTCTTGAATGGCCCAGCCAGAGCCCTGACTTAAACCCAATTGAGCATCTCTGGAGAGACCTGAAAATGGCTGTCCACCAACGTTTACCATCCAACCTGACAGAACTGGAGGGGATCTGCAAGGAGGAATGGCAGAGGATCCCCAAATGCAGGTGTGAAAAACTTGTTGCATCATTCCCAAAAAGACTCATGGCTGTATTAGCTCAAAAGGGTGCTTCTACTAAATACTGAGCAAAGGGTCTGAATACTTATGACCATGTGATATTTCAGTTTTTCTTTATTCTGTGTTTTTCAGTCAATATGGGGTGCTGTGTGTACATTAATGAGGAAAAAAATAAACTTAAATGATTTTAGCATACGGCTGCAATATAACAGTGAAAAATTTAAGGGGGTCTGAATACTTTCCGTACCCACTGTACAACACGTGATGCCTTCTTTGATCTGACTCCAGATCTGTCCATAGATTTTTTTTTTTTATTTATTTCAGCAGTGCTTTAGATGAGGGTCTGTCAGATTAACATCATGGGAGTCACAGGGGAGAATGACAAAGATGAAGAGGAGGAGAGAGTGAGTCTGAAGGATGGTGTGGTGCTTCCCACAGCAGAGTGATACAGTATGTGTGTTATTTTCAGGCTCAGGCATGCTATAACCTTGTTTACTGTGTGGCTGGGCCCCCAGTCTTCAATTTGGCACTGTGACATTTGCCCCGAGTTATTTTTACCAAATGAATTAGGCGCCAAAGAATGATACACTAAACATACACACACCATTTTACACACACTCTGATGTGGCCAGTCCCAGCCTCCACGGGGCGCACACACACACACACACACACACACACACACACACACACACATCAGCGCTGTCATAACATCACTTCTTCAAACCTAAACTTAGCAGAGCCCTAAAGAAAAGCCCGGTGGATGAAAGACGGGGAGCCTTGTTATTGCTGGTGTGTATAATCTGCAGAGCTCCACAGGTGACATATCAAGTAAATTAAAATGAATAGAAATGATTATTACATTGTTATTTGGTGTATTTAATGCTCACACATTCTCTTTCAAAAAATTTAAATACACTATACAGTATATGCATTTTTATGCAACATGAAGTAAAATCTGTGTGATTCTCATGGACGTGACATGGATCGTTATAACAGAGTTACATGCTCAGCTGGAGCATGTTTATATGCAACTGGTGTTTGAATGCTCAACACAGTTTGTCAGTGGTCTTCTGCCATTTATGCTTTTTGTGAAACTTCCCAGTTCATTTATTAACAAATGAAAACCATCAAGTGTTTTTGGCTGAACTGGATTAAAGGCAGTGTTTTGTTGCCTCCCATCCCACAAACCCTAAGAAACAGATTTATTAGGGCAGTGGGAAGAACAGACACCAGGTCACACAGCGGCAAACTGAAAACAAGCTCTTGTACACACCGAAACCTACAGTGACCTGATTGCATTGCTTTGTTGACAGATGCTGATCCAGTGAACGCTGGCTGCTTCGCGCATTTGTGTGTCAGATAAGAGTTTTTACAGCTTAGCTCTGATTTCTCAAAGCTCCTCTCTGGAGTGACCACGTGGTCCTGAAGCTTCAAGGTGCATCATCCTCTTTTGCTGATTGGAAAAGAATCAGTTTAGTTAAAGTTGCTAGCTGTGGTTGACGACATACACTTTGTCAAAGGTTTGTTTGCAGACTGGATTTTCTAAGGGTGTGCGTCACTATGTGATATACAAGTCACTAATTGTTTGTGTGTTGAGATGTCACAATACTAAACAGGAAAACATATTAATATAAAACATATAAAGCACTCTTGTATCCACAGTTTGATAAAACTATTTTGTATTCTTGGGTAATTTTATATTTAGACTAGGTGTTTGTTCTTTTGGCTTTAAACTCTTTACTTGACTCCAGGAGGATTCCTATATGCCTAGACGGTCTGTTTATGCATACATCTTGAAGTCATAGCAGCACATATTCCTGTGAGTTGTTCCTGAACCTAGAACAGCAAAGTAACACTACAAAGCTCTTCTCCCTCTGTAGTGACACAGGGAACTGTGTGTGTATTCTGATGCTCCATCAGCTGGACGCCACAGGGTCTACGTGTCGGGGATTACACAACATGACCCGGGCTGACACGAACATAGAAAATGCTAATGAAACCTTTTGTGGTTTTCTCTTTAGCTCTCTTATAAAAATGATGGGGGATTGCACATCTTGCACATCTTTCACACTTTGCTCTTTAGAAAGTTTTTTTTCTGCACTGCACTTACCTGAGATTCCTTGTTATTTATGATTTCTGTTCATGCGTATGAACAATTCAGGCTTCCTCTGCCTACCGACACTTTATGGTAGCTTTTCTTTCTGCACGTCTTGATTTCCTCCCTCCTCATTTTGCCTCCAGTGCCTGCATTTCTTTCTCCAAGGGAAGCCTTTTATCTGGTGTTATTTTGTGTTGCACACAACAAAAGAAGATTATCTCTTCATAATATGTGTGGTGCGCTTTGCAGTGAGTCGGCTGGAGTTGTACATGTTGGTGATAAGGGTGTGGTGATACTAATAAAATAAGTGGCTGTTTCAGGTTTTCACAGGCAGACTCAGGATGTCCGCTTTAGTTTTTGTCAGTCCTACTTGTAAGGTCATTCTACAACTCTGTATTGGCTCTGACTGTTTTTCTCAGGCTGATGTTCCCCTCAGTTGTGTCTGTGTGTGGTTTTAAACGTCTCTCCTCCCTCTTTTCCACAGGACGCAAGTTACTGGTTGCAGGTCCAGCGGCTGGAGCATGGCGACGGCGGCATCCTCGACCTGGACGACGTGCTCTGTGATGTGGCCGACGACAAAGACAGGGTGAGTGAATGGAAGAGTAGATGTGAATAATGAAGGTTTATCCTCAGAGCCCCTTGTGAGGTACATGCATCATGTCTTGATTCACTGAGACCTGTGTGAAACACTTCAGTTGTTTTGCAACAAAGTTTTCTGTTTTCCGAGAAGGAGGCGGTGCTTCCTGAAGCAAGAGAATGCCTTGTGTACCAAAGCAGCTCTTAACTGTTTCAGGGCTTTCATTAATAGCCCTGTTTGCTTTCAGTAAATGCCTTTATGTGTTTAAACTAGCCGACATATCTTTACTGCTAATCTGACCAACAAAGCAGGTCTGGGTCAGGAGATGTCGAACACTTGAGTTTTAGCTCCTACTCCAGGTAGGTACTCTCCAAGCACAACGGGAACCATGACTAACGTACATGTACGTTGACTGCAGCACCATTGTCACTTTGTAAAAACCGTGCAGTCAATAGCCATGACCAGCGGCATGGGGAGCTGCAGCCTCTGCTGAGGGTTAGTGCTCATTGTATAATTAACGTCTAAAGTAAAACCTTACCGGTGATGTAACGTCATTAACCGTTGTGAGCTTGTTGGTGATTCACCAACAGTCGGCCGTGTTACGTTACCTCAACATTCCCACTGTCGGTGCGAATGCAAACAGGAAAAGGCCTGTGATGGTGTGCAGTTCTTGGGGGGAGCTCCTCAGCGGGGTAGTCCCTAGAACAGTTTAGTCTGAAAGCACCTACAGGTGCATCTCAATAAATTAGAATATCGTGGAAAAGTTCATTTATTCAACTCAAATAGTGAAACTCGTGTATTATATACATTCAGTACACACAGACTGAAGTAGTTTAAGCTGTTAGGTCTTTTAATTGTGATGTTTTTGGCCCACATTTAACAAAAACCCACCAATCTCAATAAATTAGAATACCTCATAAGACCTATAAAAATAACATTTTTAGTGAATTGTTGGCCTTCTGGAAAGTATGTTCATTTACTGTATACATACTCAGTACTTGGTAGGGGCTCCCTTTGCTTTAATTACTGCCTCAGTTCGGTGTGGCATGGAGGTGATTAGTCTGTGGCACTGCTGAGGTGGTATGGAAGCCCAGGTTTCTTTGACAGTGGCCTTCAGCTTATCTGCATTTTTTGGTCTCTCATTTCTCATTTTCCTCTTGACAATAGCCCATAGATTCTCTATGGGGTTCAGGTCTGGTGAGTTTGCTGGCCAGTCAAGCACACCAACAAAAAGCTGGTCAGCAGAAGGAAGCATGAGGTGCTCTAAAATTTCTTGGTAAACGAGTGCAGTGACTTTGGTTTTCAAAAAACACAGTGGACCAACACCAGCAGATGACATTGCACCCCAAACCATCACAGACTGTGGAAACTTAACACTGGACTTCAA
>NW_018128005.1:633358-671062 GCF_001952655.1 Monopterus albus | reverse complement strand
CCAAATTCTTGAATCGATTTTGCTTGACAAGCCTCTCAAGGCTGCGGTTCTCTCGGTTGGTTGTGCATCTTTTTCCTACCACTCAACTTTCTGTTAACATGCTTGGATACAGCACTCTGTGAACAGCCAGTTTCTTTGGCAATGAATGTTTGTGGCTTACCCTCCTTGTGAAGGGTGTCAATGATTGTCTCCTGGACAACTGTCAGATCAGCAGTCTTCCCCATGATTGTGTAGCCTAGTGAACCAAACTGAGTGACCATTTTGAAGGCTCAGGATTATATTTATATTTATATAATACAGGAGTTTCACTATTTGAGTTGAATTACTGAAATAAATGGACTTTTCCACGATATTCAAATTTATTGAGATGCACCTGTATTTTAAGACATTAAACTACTCTGTTATATAATAGTATAATCATAATCAAGTGTAGCTGTTCACAAAAAGTTCAGTTAACAAGTCAAACTTTTTAAAGTCATATCTACTTCTAACATGTAAATAATTGAAAAGTTTTAAAAGTGCTTTACACAAGGTTTTACATCACTGTACTTGCTCACACTTACATGTTTCATATTGGACCACACGTCCCAGTGACCCAGAGTCCTGCTTGTCTTAATGAGAATGTGGCCAAATAGCCAAGTTGTTTGATAAACTGATTATTAATGTGTCAGTGTTTTGTTTTGTCTGAAATGGACAGAACTATGTGATATTCTGTGTTAAACTGGTTGGGATGTCTGTGCACTGACACTCAGGTATGCAGAAATATTTTGAGACAAACTTTAGTCAGTTCCTAGAAGAAGTTCTGCACTGGTTCCATTCTCTCCAGCCTCCAGGCCTCACACCCTCTGCACAGAAAGACTAGAAAACGGAAATGGAAATGGCACGAATGTTCCACGCAGTTTCAGGTTTCACTCATATTTGTTCTTATCAATCAAGTTTTTTGTTTTGTGATTAAAATCTTGGCACATATGATACTGTGGAACTGAAACGTACTCTGAGACAGAAACTGTTTCATTGCATTGGGTTACACTGTAGCCAGTAGCTGTTCAGGTGTACTGTACTTTGCCAGACCTGGGTAAAAAAAGAATGAAATGCAGTTTATTTTTTAAAATAAACATATTAAAAGTTGGATCTCAGAGTGCTGACAGCTCTAACACACTGAGCTGGTCTTGAACAACAAATGCAGACTTGAAGACTCCTTGTCACTCAACATCGTCTTCTGAAGTCCTAAAAAAGCTGTCACAGGCTCTGTGCGACTCTGAGGGTGTGCCTATGCTGGTGTGTACGTCATGGATAATTGTCTGTCTGGTGGTGTGTGGCTGCCTGACCTCTGACCTCAGGGAGGTATCCACCGGTGTGTCAGTCTTAATGAGTGATGTTAAGCACAGCTGCTGTTGTAAGAAAATTACATTTAGTCAGGCTGTTCTTTGCTATTAATTGGATCAGTGTGGTGAATGTAAGAGCACCGACTAGTGTGGGGGTTGTTTTTGTTCATGTGTGCTGAGGAGGAATAAAAAGGTAGAGGCAGAAGGCGGAGACAAAATAAGTTGACTGCTCCATCTGAAGGCTGTGTGACCTCCGTCTTACTGACCCCTCACACGGCTTGTGTGTGTGTTGTGTTTCTTAGACCTTGAATACACCCCAAATACCAACTTACTGTGTAATTATGTATAAAAACACAAAGTACACTACAACAAAACTACGGTAGGTACATCCCTGTGCACTATCACTAAAATGTAAAAGGATTAAAAAGGACATCTTGACGCACTATAATAATTTTGTGTAAGGTGTTTGATGTCTATTTTTAAACAAACAGGGTAAATGGACGGCATTGAACATTCAGGCCAGCTCATCCTCAGTGCAACAAAAGTGATCACAGCTGTGACCAGTGCATGCCAACAGTGGTCGTAGTTGAAAAATGACGGCATACCCAATTCACTGCTTTCTTTGCCTTGCATTGAACACTAAGGTCTTCTGACTTGGCTTTGGTGTTGCTGAGGCTTCCTGAACCTTCTCTCCACACAGATGTACGTTAGTTTATATTAAAAGCTATTTTTTCCCTCCACACAAAAACATAACATCTCTGTTTTGTTAAATACATCTGTCAAGTCATAGAGGTGGGAAACACTGGATTCATGGAGATGGAAATTAAAAACCAGGGAGGATACTGCACCCCCTGCCCCCACTCCCTTAACATTACTTCACATTAGTGTGGACCACGCCTAAGAAGGGCTGAGCAAGTTACACGTTTGCAAGAGTGAGCGACTCCATGTGTCCCAGACATGACCAGCTGGCTCTTGGCAGCTGTGACTTATCTCTACCATTCCTCAGGAGCTTTTTAAAGACTCGAAGGAACGTCCAGCCCGCCACACAAGGACGTGATTTCATGAGCTTACACTGGAATGAAATGCACGAGCTGCACATAGGGCTCATCTCGGGAGTACGACTATATTACTGTGTGTTTTTAGTACGTCGCAGTGTGTGTTATTTCTGTGTCTGTTGAAGTGAAAGTGTGACTAGGTTTTGCACAGATACAACATGTATCATCTGTGCCAGGAAACGTGGAGGCTTGCACTGTTTTTCCAGTTACCATCTTTCTGTCCGTTCATCCCCCTTCCTTCTCCTTTTCCCTTTCTCATACTAAATGATCTCTTTAGCTTTCAAAGCTACATGAACTCATCTCTGACCTTTACTCACCTGGGTCACAAGTTGGACTTCTGGCAGCTGGATGTGGAAGAGTTCAGTAGATGGTCATCATGCCGAGGCCAGGGAAAATACTTGTTTCTGATTGGCTGGCAAGTATCTCTCAAAACAAAGTAGTGGCTGCACTCTAGCAGGTATACACACACTTTGCAGGTCAGCTACACACACAGACATACTTGGTAATACATGCTCAGATGCTGCCTTCTCTAGGGCACGCACAGAGATATTTGTCAGAATATACATTCATACACACACACACACACGCACAGAGGAGTTTGCATAGCCTGGGCGCCATTGATTAGGGTAGTGACATTGCTGCAGGAGCGTGTGTAGGGGCAGACTTGTCACCGGACACCTGAGTAAGTCTGTGTCTCTGTATGAAAGAAGGTGACAAAAATGTGTGTGTGTGTCTGTGTTGTCAGGGTGTGTCGCGCAGCTGCTCCCACCGCCCCTCCATCGGTGACAAGTCTGTCTATTTGCCGCCTGTGTTTAAACATTTAAGGTATGTGTTTTTTCCCCTAGGTTTTGCAGCCAGGTAGAAAGTGGTGCTTCTTATCCTGAACTATGCATTTCTGACTGGAGTTTTTGTTTGCATGTGTGTGATCTCCTGGTCCGAGCTGAGGCGTCTCACTGTGACGGAGCCGAGCACACAGACAGACAGGAGGGGCCACAAGGTTAAATAAACCCAGAGGAGTTTCTTAAAATGACTCTGTCAATCTTCTGTCTGCCCTGTCACAGAATATCAACAGAAAAGCAGGCCACCAGCCACATTGTGTGGTGTAGTGCGTGTGTGTGTGTGTGTGTGTGTGTGTGTGTGTTACCCTATGGAATTGAGTGATTTGATATTGAAAATGTTACTTGCTGTGGGGAAGTTTGATAATCATATAGTATGATTTGATTGATTTACATGTTATTTTAGTGTTTTTGAAGGCAGAGAAAAGCGAAATACAGAGGAAATCAATCCATCAGTGGTCGTAACAATAGTCAGTATATGTAAGAAGAAATGTAATTGGCACACCACATAACCAAAACAGCCCTAGGACAGTTGTAGCAGATCCGCCCCTTTCATTGTTCTCAGTCTAATAAAGGTTAAGTTGTGTTGTTGTCAATTGTATCATCATCATTATTTATACTGTACAGTATAAGCTGCTGTGACAGATGAAGAAAATTCCATCATTTCACACTTGGAGGCAGACTTGTGCTGTAAAATAGTCGTACCCATCAATCATTTAAACAGCGGCACTCCCAGCATGCACTGGTGTTAGACAAGGCACGGTGCAACAGCAACATGGTTCAAATGGATGTGAGGTCAGCCAAAACATGTTTGGGGGTTTTAAAAAAAATCGAAATCAAGCTTCTTGCATCTTGGGATTGAAACTTTTCCTTTAATACTTGAGAGCCAGCAGCAGCCTACGTCCTGGTCTTGTGGACGGCACTGCTTCCTGTGTCATTACTGTCCATGCTTTTCACCCTGTTCTTCAAACTGCTGTTGCTGCTGTCATAAACAGAAAATGCACCCCTTCCTGTCCAGATTTTTACTTGGAAACTAATCCAAGACAGTCCAGCGAACAAAACGTGAATGCTGCCGAATTTAATAATATAGCTGCTTTGCTGAGAAACTGCCTTTAAAAATAAAAAAGAAATCTTTCGCTGTGACACACGAGGAGGGGCGTCTTTCTCTCACCAAACCACGCCCGGCCGACTTCTCCTCCAGCCCTCAAACATCTTCCTGAGCGAGTGTTAGCAATGACCTCATTTATTCCAGACTAGCCCTGCTTCTCCCCCCTCAAGCTCTTTCTTCTTCCCCTCTCCAGCCTCCTAATGAGAACAAGATGATAACTTTATAGCAGACTCAGCTGGGGTGACAGAGCAGCAGGAAAAGGAGGGACTAACACAGACACACACTCTGCTGTGATTCCATGTTGGTGTATTTGAGAAGCTGTCGTTTTCATTTTATACTATGCAGTTTTATTGTACAAAAATGTCATCTAACTACGTTCAGCAGTCTGAAATATTGCATTACTAACACATAGAATCACAACATACAAAACAATAGTAAGAGACTGCTTTAGCACTGGTCTTAACAGGAACCAGCCATGGGTGTGTTTTTATGTGTGCGTTTGGTGAGAAATAGATACAGAAACAATCCACACGCAGCACAGGTGTGACTGATTGTACATTGCACTGAAGCGCTAAAATTAAATTCTTCGGTGTGCGTTTTGTCTTGGGAAAACAAAGGTCAACAAGCTGTTATCTCATATTTTCTTGTGGAGGGTACTCGACAAACCAGATGCCTCATCGTCTGAGGAGGTTCTTCTTTCACTCTGTAAATTCTGTGAGCTTGTTTGAGGTGAAATTCATTTCTTAAATAGCCACAAGTTTAAACGTGAATAAATTGTTTAGGTGTTTGCTGAGTTGTGTTTCTGCTGCTTTGACCGGTCGTGTTCGAATAGCCCACCCTTTGTGCCCTGCAAAACAGTAGCACCACTCACTCTGCTGATGAATGCAAGGCCTTATGGGAGCTACCCATGAGGCTCCTGGAGGCTCATGGGTAAAAAGGATGTGTGACAGTGTCCCTTGTTGGTGCTGGTTGCTACGATAGCTGTGCCGCTGCAGGAAGAGGTATGAAGGGGCCATAGTGTGCATGCTGTGCTGCCAGGTTGAGTGCAGATTGTAATATTGCTTTGTTTTTCAAAATCATTTGCCAGGAAGCTTCCCAAAACGACCACGCCGTTTGGTCAAAGTGAGAGTGAAAACAGAGGCAATGCACATGATGAATATCCAGTTATTTTCAAAGAAAGAACCAGAAAATGACACAGGGGAGTGAAGGTAGTTTACAAGTGGGTGAAAGAACTTTTCTTCAAAGAGCTCATGAAATGTGAATGACTGGATTTAAACTCTTTAAATATCAAGTTTTGTTCAAACTATATTTGTGGAATTGTGCAATTGTAGGCAAGTTACAGTTGCACAAACAGACAAAAGTATTGTTCAAACTATATTTGTGGAATTGTGCGATTGTAGGCAAGTTACGGTTGCACAAACGGACAAAAGCACTATACAGTGTCAGTCAGCACTGAAAACAGACCAGCTGCTGCAACGTGAGACCAGGATAACAACATGCGGCTCCCAGTTTAGGTGGCCCACTGTGCACGATTAAGGGGTGGATGCTTTAGAAGGTTATGCCATGACTTGAATTAATTGGTTGTGTGCCAACTGAACACTGTTTCTGTTTTCCCTGTAATCGGTAGAAGGTTGCGTGGTCCTTAGTGAGCGCTGTTTGAGGTGCTGTGTGCAGTGATTAGCAGTCTCAGCATGTCACCCTGAGTAACTGTCACCCACAGGCTCTGAGTCATGATTAGTCAGATGTGTGTGTGTGTGCGTACATGTGCTTAATGCATGTAAAGCATGCTTACACTCAGGGCATTGTGTGTTCTTGTGGGTTTGTTTTTGTGTTGAAGATCCTCTTTCACAACTGCAGCTCCTCTGTCCAGCCCACATTTACCCCCTAGTTGCCCATAAACACACAGGTTAGCGGTGAGGTAACTGTCGCAGGCTGTCATCTCCTTCTGTGGTTAAGGGTGAGGTGTCTTTTCTCCCTCCCTCTTAGCATCAGTCAGGGCTTAGTGACCGGAGAACAACACCTCTGAGCTTGATGACACCTTATAAGGACAAAGAGAAATGTGACATTAACAGTTTTATTGGCAATTTAATGCTCTAATTAAGCAAAAACCAGAAACTCCAAAGCTGGGATGTTTTTCAAGCAAGCAGAGTCCCCATCTGCTAAAAACATTCCGGTTTGTAAGAATCCTAATACGCAAAATGCAGTTGGAAAAGGTTGCAAATGGATTGAGTTTTTAAATCTCACCTTCCATCTATATTTCAGGTGTCAGATGGAATCAAGCAACAACACCAGGCACCTTCACACATGGGCAACCCTTCACTTTAGCTCAGATCTCATCCAGCATCCTGCACCCAGTATTAGTTTAGTGCTGCCTACCAGGAATACAGGCTCATTTACCACTGGCAATAGGAGCTTTCAGCGTGACAGCTAAATATGGACAGAGGGAACATTTTGTGGTCAGGGTGTTAGGCTGCAGTGCTTGAGCATGGCACCGTCACTGCCAGGCTGTGGACAGACCTCAGAAATGTCATGCGTCAACTCTGCCTTTTTGCTCTGGGGCTACTGTAGAGTTAAAGAATGGAAACAAAGCTCACACCTACACTCAACAGTCATCAGACGCTCATGCACTTAACAGTTTATCAGCATGTGGCTGTGTCTGCATTACCTACAAAGTGGATCTGAGTGCTGTTTTAAGGCTTTTTTTTTGTTACTTGCTAACAGTTTTCCTCACACTTGGCTAGTTATATGTTCTTTGTTATGAGAGAAAGTGCAGTTTGGACGTGTGCGGATGCCCTGCGATTTAAGAAAATTCTTGAAGCATCTTTTCTCACCCAATCTGCAGAGGAAAAAATAGAGATTTCTCCCCCTTCCCTCCCTATTTATCTGTTCTCCCCATCACTCCCTCCTTTCTCTCTCCTACCATGTGACATCTGTGATTTTCTTTTCTCGCCTATTTTTACTAAACAGAATGATCATTACTTTGATTTGTTGGCTCTATTTTTAGCCTCTGTCATGCACAAGTCTGCCTGTTATTGTGACATAAATATACTTTTATGCTTTTGATGCTCAAACACCGTATGGAAAAAGCTTGATTCATCATGATGTTGAAAAATTAATATGAAGGGCTTCTCCTGCCCTCTTGTGGTGGGACCGTGTCAGTGCATTGTCCCTCAGCTCTAAATAAGTGGTAAGTGTTCCCAGAAGCCACAGCTCACTGGTGTTAACACAACCAACAGAAAGTCTTTGTGTTTTCCGTTTAATGCAGTATTTGATCGGATTGTCAGCAGTCCAGATGTGCAGCATTAGCTTTAATCAAAGAGTCTGACTTTCACAATTTGGTGCAGTTGTGAAGCTGAAACAAAGTTTTGTTGTTATAAAGCTTCATTGGAGTGCAAACAGAATTTGTGTTTCACATTTTGTTCTGGACAGAGGAAGCTTTGCATAGCATCATTTGGACTCGGTATAACTTGGTCTTAAAGTGGTGACATGGCTCTTTTTGTTTCAGAACCAGCCTCTTTGGCAAACTAACTGCTAACTACATCCTCTGCACCACAGAGAGGCCACATAGCCAAACACAGACAGTGACGGTGCAGGCGGCGTGCTCAGCTGAGCTGTCAGACCCAGCGGGGGATTGTGGTTGGTTTATTTTGTTGGCCAGGATGTGAGGTCATACATGCAGAGTGCAGTAGACCTGCTGCCATCTATGAAGACCCACTGTGCTGCTGATTCTGCACCAAGGTTAACCTCTTCTAATATGTAGCACCTCAATAAATGTCACCTGAACAGTCACATTAGTGTTTTGAATGGGAAACGGCCTGAATTATAGTAGGAGATGGTTTTGCTTTTTTCCAGTTTTAATTATAGTTTGTAATGTGTTAGTGAATTGATTTCTTTGTTGATTCTTGTTTATTAAACTGAGAAGCATATCATGGTTTGGGCCAAAGCCACTGTTTGTGTAGCCCATTTGTTTTCCAGGCTTAGTTCAGCAGATTTCAGCATTTAAACTTTTCAACTTTGATCTCTGGGAGCTGATGTATAGCTATGGGGCTATAGTCTATGGGGACTGACTCCCTTTTGGAGCCAGCCTCATGTGGCCATTCAAGGAACTACAGGAGTTAAGACTTCCACATTAGCTTCATTTCTCAGCCTCGGAGGTTGGCGTTTTGGTTTCTTGGCCACTTACAAACAGTGGTGACCAGGTCATGTTGGAGTTAAAACTGATAGATGTTGAACAGTGGCAGAAATGACTGCAACACAGAAAAGAGAGAAGGCGTCAGAGGAGGTGGTCTGTATGACCGTTGAACCAGCTGAGGCAGAACGAGGGGGATTTGTCGTCTGGCCACTGAGAGATATGAACGCGGAAATGTGATGTAACCAATCACAGCTGCTGTTCTCTGTATCGCCTCAACGTGCAGTTACATTTCTGGAGAAGTGCACGCCAGGCTATGGCGTAGGCTATGAGTCTACATTAGGTACAGCCTAGGTTTAATGCAGAAGCATAAATCAAGCTTTGACAGTAAACAACGTCACACAGAGCTCAGCTCAAACTTTCACCCATAATAAAAATAAGCACTGATACATCTTCTGTTTTAAAAAATAACAAAAACTAAAAATTATCAGCCTGAAATGGTGTCATTGAAATTGTCATTCACTGTTGGACCCATGCTTTTTTGTTTTCACCGCTCTCTCTCTCTTTCTGTCTCTGTCTCTCTCTCTCTCTCTCTCTCTCTGTCTCTCTCTCACACACACACACACCCCCACATTCTGCAGGAGGGGTTCTCACCACAGTGACTCGTCCACCCCAGCTGTGGTCTGTGGGAAATTCACAGACAGGAAGTGGAGTTTGTCCGTTCTCTTATTGTACCAAAGTGGGTGGTCTGTCTGCATTGTCTCTAAATAGAACCTATAACCAGATGCTGACATAGGTCTCAAAAATCCCAACAAAGAGCTTGGCTTTGTAGTAAACCACGTTTATTGAATTACCAACATTATGAACCTCTTGCTGACTTAAATGTAGCCATATCACATGCTGCCATACATTGTCTGATTGCCTTAAAATTAAACGGAGAATAACAACGTGACATTTAAATGTAACCAAGCAGTCACTCTGTGCTTCTTGAGGTCCTGATAGACCTCGAGAAAGGTTGTACGAGATAAATGTATGTTATGAATCCACTCTTACCCCATGATGAGCCTTGTTCACTACCTCCAGGTGCCACAAGGGGTCAGTGTGGTTTTAGGTTTGACAAGGCTCGGGCTGAGGTCTGCTGGTTGTAGAGGGGGGAGAACCAGGGGAGGTTTGTCTCTGCCACCCCGAGGCCTTACATCAGACTCCCCCGGGTGCTCTCAGCTCCTGCTGGGCCTGTAGTTACTGTTACGCTGCTTGTAAAAGATTTTAGTGTTTGTGAGGGAGGGTGTGAAGGAGAGGATTTCATACACATCTTTTTTTCCCTGGGTGGGTATGCATATGTACACTACATGCTCTATTACTTTGTGCTCTGAAGTGTGTGTGACAGAGGTCAGTAGTATGTGTATAGAGGAAGTGAGTGTTAGAGGGAATAAACAGGATGTTGTGTTGTGATCAGCACCATTTGTGCAATCACTTCCTTCCACTGTCGGTGCTTTGATGGCCACAAAGCATGTCAGAGTGGAAGGAAGTGTTCCGACAAGGGGTCCTAGTTTCTAAACCTGTACACATATAGATGATTAAACACACATACTGTACACAAACAAGATGGAGGGTTTTCTCCAAGCTTTAAGTGGCGAAGTGAAAACCAGGAAAAACCTGCACTCAAAACAGACTCATCGATCCCCAAGAATTAGGATCCATTCTAATCAAGTCAGCGCCCCACCACCCTGTTGTCTCACAGGTCGCCTCATCCTCCTGTTGTTACGCTGACGCTAGCCCAGACACTGACAGGTTTACCGATACACCACAGGAGGACTGTTATGTTTTTGGTATATTGTTGGTCTTTCAGGACTGTTGCAGGTGATGTGTCTGCTGTAGCGACAGCTACTTACATCTGTTCTCCTAGAAGATGGCTGAACCGGTGTTAATAAGTCCAGTTTCTGGACTGTTGCTAAAATAATTAGTTTTTTTTAGTCCCTTTGTTTAATAAAAAACATTTCTTCCTACAGAACTATTTCCTTCATGAAACACATTGTTTTACATTACTGTTAAAATAGCCAACCTGAAGATGCCACTGTATTTTTACCAGGTGCTGCCACGCCACAGACTCACATTTAAGTGATTCATTTAAAAAAGAGCCGACACATGACCAGTTATTGTTACCTGTAGGCCTGCAGTACTGATGTTCCTTGACCTGCTCGGGATAATTTACCACAGAATGGAAAAACTTTGTCTTCTGGAGATCACTGAATGATGAAACTCAAGGAAATACTTCTTCAGAAATCACATTGAGAGTTTTATCAAATGGCTTTTCATTCAGCCTCCACAGTTCAGACAGAGGTGTTGCATTGCCATGCAGTAGATGAGTTCAGTGCAATTGAGTGGATCTCCTGGTGCCCTTTCATATATTTACTGCTCTCAATACAACCACAATAGACCTTTCACACAACAGGGTGAGCGGCGCTGTGTCTGATAGCAGGGTAAACAGATAGCGACACTATCTGGAGCTGCAGGTTGTGATTGAGTGGCCTGATATCCTGCCATTCATTCATTCACAGACTGTGGCATGTGGGGATAAAGGCTGGCAACTCTCCACGTTCAGCGCATGTTAAATCCATTAAGGCTCATCAACAAGTGCCAAGTTGGCACTGGCCAGTGTGGAAAGTTTTTCTGGGTCTTCCTCTTCTTCCTGAGACCTCAGGAACTCTGCATGATTGATAAATAAGCAGATGGACTTGTGGCCAGCGAGGGAGAGGATGTAGTGTGTGTGTGTGTGTGAGTGAGAATGTATGTCACAGTAGCATAACAACTAATTTGCTGTGTGTCTTTTCTGGCCTTTAAAGAACCATTATACATATTTTAGCCCATTTACCCCAAATCACATGTACTTTACCTTTCAGTCGACCATTTTACAGACAATGTTGTTGTGTTTTAGAAATGTGAAAGTATTTTATAGCATTTCTTGCAACCACTGGTTTCCCTTCATTCCTATACAGTGTGAAAATTAAAACAAAACTAAAGCAGACCTGATGATTTGTGTGATTATTTCATGTGGGGCTCTCGCTGTGAAGGAATTTCCCCTGTTGTAATGTAGGCTGGCTCAGCTGTGCAGTACACCATATTACTGCCATTCTATTGGTTGTTTGCATCGCGGTTGTTTGCCGTCCCGTGCAGTTGACTCGTCAGTAGCACGGTATTGCAGTTATCTGGTTATTGTGACAGCCCTAAACATGGCTCACTTAACTCAGGCAATTGGTTTTTGTTTAGTCACATTTTATTTGTATAGCCCAACAAAACGGATCACAAATTTGACTCCAGGGGTTTTACAATCTGTGCAGCACCGGACACCCTCTGTCCTTAGACAGGGATTAATGGAGTGTAATGCTGGGAAGAGTAGGAACGTACATTCTAGAAGTTGTAGAAGTACAGCATGCATTTAAATTGGTCAGAAAAAGTAAAAGTATAGATGGTTTGTAGCCAAGGACCTAAAACGTGCACACATACACATGCTGGTTTGATCCTATTGCTTCTGCAGAACTGCAGTTTGTTGAGCCTTCAGGCTGTAGTAGTGGGAGAACGGTGCTTGTGCAATTAGGTGAAACAATTTGCTATTTCCAAACCAACAGAAGGCTGCTTCTTTATTGGAGGCAAAGGGTTTCCAGATGTGTTTCCAACAAGATACTCCGGGTTCCTGCAGGAAAAAATCAAGCCAAGTATCACAGGATATCTTTCTTAGTATCTGTGTTTACAAACTGAGTGGCTGCACTGTCCTGTAACTGAAATGCCAAAGTCCCTACAGAACTTTGTCAATATGGATCTTTTGTGTCAGACCTCGAGGAAGAAGCTGAACTCACAGGCTGCTCGGTCACCTCGCCCACCAACGCACAGTCACACAGATTTTAGCCAGCTCGGTTGCCATAACAGAGATGCTGCTGCACATGATGCAAACACTGACAGAAACACACACACAGAAGGGCACTCTAATGAGAGCAGTTGTCATAACAGACAGCGATAAGTCTGACTCTGAGCATGATGCAAACACACACCACAGGACTCACAGCTCCCACCCGCGGGAGGACTTCATCACACACAGTTGTGACCCTCCTTGCTCCTTAAAGCATAGCGACATATGGTTCTATCAGCATCTCAAGAGAGCAATGTGTATCTTTACTCACTCTGTCTTTTATTAGCATGCACACAGCAAAGAGGAGGGTGGATGGAAAACTCACCTTTTGCAGTGGTGTGTGTGTCCAGTTCATAGCGTTTAACTGAACCTGCTGGAAGTACTATATGGACGGGATTCATAGTGTCAGGAGAGTCAGACAGAACAGAGTCACAGGTTATGGAATTTGTTCATGGTTTCTCTGTTTGTGTCATTTTATAAGGATAATTATGGAGCCTTGAACTGTTGTCATCAGCAGCTCTTCTTACTGTAAAGCCTCATACAGTTAAAGCAGCACAACGTGGGTAATAATAAGAGAAGCTGACACTTATTCATACCATTATGTTAAAAATCAGAACACCTTTAATGTCACCGGAAACATAAATGTCAGATTTACAGACGAGAGTAAACGCATGTTAGTGTAGAAAGCTCTTGGGAACATTGTATTTAGATTTAGCTCTGCAGAAATCTAAAACTCATGTTATGATGAGATTTTATGTAATGGGAGAAGCAGTGAAGCCCCCCCCAAAACATGTTTCTGCTGCTTGACTCACCCTCACTGCAGGCTGCTGCAGTATAGAGTTAGCAGCAGAAATGGCCGCAGTGTCCCCAGGGTTTGGTGTAAATGAGATTTGCTGAGGGGATGATTGGGTCTGAGGCAGGTCTGGAGATGGAGCTTTATGAAATAACCTCTGCAATCCCTGACAGAACAGCTGGGGAGCGACCAGACACCACAGACTCACACATACTCCAAACCACGCTGATGCACTTAAATGAAAAAGGTGTGGTGGCTGCACAGTGACGGAGAACACCCAGACACACACCAGCCGTCACTTATAATGCCGCTTGATTCAGCCCAACATCAGAAATAGAAGACGGGCTGATAGAGTAGCGTCATCTTGCTTGAGATTTTATGAATTTGCTGCTTTTTCCCCTCTTTATGATTGTAAGCTGAGTATTCTGGGGGTTCAGCCTGTTGGTTCGTTGTACAGGAAGACATTTTCGTGAGCTCTCAAAACATTTCTCACTATTTTCAGATTCGCCTTAGCTGTTGCCATGTGTTGTATGTTTTGCTTTCTTAATGGTAACATTCACACTTGTTGGACACAGCTTGTTTTGACACCTCTTTAACAAGACTGTACGTTCTCGCACTGAAATTCATTTCTGTTTTTATATTGGTATCAACAATACAACGGCAGTCTTTCTAATAGTAGAAAAGTATGACTCAGCACACGCCATGGATGTATATAATTACGTACATAATTGTGAGCAATGTGTTTTTGCACTGCCCGTTCATTTCGTTATCGGTGACAGGTGTGTGTTTTAAAGGTTCTTATGGCTCAATAGACATTGGTCAGTTGCCAGTCACATGACATACACCATCATTTCAGATACATCTGATGTACAAGATAATGCATTTAAAACTCCTAGATCCATCTGTGTGTTTGTACAGTTCCATAATCCATCCTAAGGCAGCCATGTTGGACCAGACTCAAAACCCACTGACTATTTAAAACACCTGACAGACTCAGAGCTGGGGACTCGCCTCTGCGCACTGCCCTCCTCGGTGCTGTTTTTTGCCCTGTCGGAATCATTTAGAGCCGAGTGTGGCAGCTTACAATGGGCCCCCAGATTTCCTCGTATTTTTTCCGAAAAGTGTCTGTAATTGCAGTCACCAAAGAAAGCACCGAACGTAGCCAGAGGCCATGTGTTATTTTCTGAGGTTCCTTTTTCATGAAACATGGATTGCCAGGGTCGGACATTTTCACACGCCTCTGTGGATATTAGAGCATTCCTCAGGGATGTGTAGTATTTTCTCCTGTTCCCCAAAACCTTCCTGTGCTGTCACATAGCAGTTGGAAAAAAGAGTGTTCTCAGTGTAACTACTTCTCCAAAGAGGCACAATCATCTCCTTGTACAAGTCTCCTTAATTGCAGCTATATCTCCTTCAGCAACATCATTTTACGTTAACAGCATCCATAACAGCGGTTATCTGTCAGTGTAAGTGCATTACTGACAGCTACGCTTAGTGTGGCAGGCAGAAAGACTCTTTGTCTGCACTCTCCTCTCAAAGCATCAGGCTTCACCTCCTGTTCCCAGAGGCCCAGAGACGTTTTAATTTTTTAGATGGACATTCTCAGTGTCTGATCCACCACTGAGAACTGTGGCTAAAATAGTAGTGGCCTTTGTTCTGATACAGCTTTTTGCTCTTGGTTCTTTTCTTTATGAGTTCAGAGCTTTGACCCTTGGCATCCTTTCCTGTCTCCCTTCCCATGTTTTGTTTCATATCCTCATCTCTTTCTCCCCTTCACCTCTTTCTCTAACACTCCATCCTGCTCTTCCTCCTCTCCCCTTCTCTTCTTGTCACAGTAATTGGCTCAGAAAAGTTATACAGACTTATTTAGCTCTTTCTGAAATCTCCCTTCACTTGACTTATGGAAGATTAATTACCTAGAGAAGCAGAACGGGACTCTTTGCCCGTTTGGTTGAATTAACGTTAAAGCAGACCCGGTGCACGGTCGTCTTTGAACCGAGACCATTGAGAGCCCCGTTTGTCTCCTTCTCTTTCTCTCCCTGTTCATCTCACACTTGTTTACCTTTTAACTATTTAAAGCGCTCTACTACCACCTCTGCTTTTGTCCATAATGGAACTTTTGCCTTTAATTCTGTACAGCTGGGAGTAGGCTGAACTTTGGTCTGACAGGGCTGATTGTAACCGAACTAGACAGAATCTGTCTGGGTTCAGCCAAATAGAGAGAGCTTTTTTTAGGGCGGTGAAATGATGCAATTATTTCATAATGGTTGCCATGGGAGGGGTTTATCAGTCTTAGCTCGGTCATGGGAACGTAGTTTTTGAGCCCTTTCAGATTTAAAATAAGTCTCAGGGATGTGGAGCTGCAGCTTTTCTCAAACAAGGCGATTGAGGGGATTTAAAAATGAATGTGTGTAGAACTATCCATCTCTAAATACGCACCATGCTCTTCCTTTCCTTTTCATGTGGTGTGGTGATAGAAACTCACATGCACTCTCACACTCTGGTTCCGCGAGGCCCATGTGTTTTATGTCAGACTGTGAAATGCTCTGTTTCCGCGCCCAGGCAGTGTGTACCTTCTGCTCCGGGGTTTGTGATGACTTGCACAGGCGTATCTTGCTGTGCTCGACTTGTGTGCCGAGCCTGCTAGAATGCCAGTCAGATCAACAAACACATTCCCAGGATGTCCAGGCTCACAGTGAGAAAACCATACCAGCATTCTTGTGGTATTGTCCATCCAAGTTAAAATCCTGTTCTGGCTGTAGTTACCTACAAGGTGTTGTATATTTAAAACTGTTCACTTTTGCAACACTTTTAAGAATCATCTGCAGCACAGAGGCTATGGCGAAAGGAGGATAAATACATAATGCATGCTTATTTTTCATACTTAAGGGCCTGAGAAAAAGTTAGAATGAGGTCTTGGGGTGTTTTGGTCACAGTGTAGCCTCTCAGCAGCACAGAGCGCTTCCCAACTGAAGTACCCTATTTTATACTTGCAGCGTACATCATTTATCAAACTGGGACTTCCTGTCTGGGTCATCGTGCTCTGCCAAGACACAGAACAAATCTCATGAGATGCTTTGTAATTTACAGAACATTTTTGGGTCTGAGATGAATTCTTTTCTTACTCATTTACACCAGCATAGAGTAAATACAGCTGAAACATGTTAAATGTTATCCATACTCCATGGGACAAAGCGTCACCTTCACTGAACTCTGCTGTCAAATATGATTCTTTAAATGCTTCTACTCAAACGGAGGCCGTGTGAATAAAAACATCACTGTAAATAAATGATTAACATCACCAGTTTGTTTTTGCTAATCCAACAAATGTAACACCTGACAAATCGATGTACGTCATGCATTGATGGAAAAAAATACAGTATATATACTGCCATATATCTGCCACAGTGGCCCAGTGGTTAGTGCTGTCGCCTCACAGCAAAAAGGTTCCGGGTTCGATCCCCGGCTGGGTGGAGTCTGCACGTTCTCCCTGTGCCTGTGTGGACATGCAGCTTAGGTTGACTGGAGCCTAAATTGCCTGTAGGAGTGACTGTGTTTTTAGCTCCAGCCCCCCATGACCCTGTTCAGTAATGAGCGTTATAGCTGATGGATGGTTGGACATTGGTTCTTCTCATTTATGCCAAAATTGCCTATTATGAGCTTTTACAACCCAACATATTAAGAGGCTAAATACCACAGTATAAATTGTTGTTGACTTGTATTCGGTCAGAGCAACCTGCACTAAACACAGTGCTGGATATTTGGTTCTTTGTCAGTGCTAAAATAAAAAGTGTTATTCCAATGAAATGATGAATAAGATCATGAAACACATATTCAGGTGATACATCACAAACAGCCTGTAGAGTGTTTCTGAGGCACCACGAAGATGAGTGGCTTCTAAGGTGTTGACTCTAAAGGTGTCACTAATGCAGAACAAATGTGGATGTCCTGGGAGGAACAGAGGATAGTCTGAGTACATTCAGACTGTAATGGTGACTTCTACAGTGACTTCCTTTGTTTGTAGCATTTCTTCAGGATGGATGAAGGATAAATGTAGGAGGGGGAGATTCTGATGCGGCTCCCATTATGTTTTCAGCAGACATTTTTCTGTCAGCCATGCAGCATCTCTTCAACAAAGATCACAGTCAGACAAGACCGGATCACATGCTCGACTCTAATCCCTTCTCCATCCTTAATGCGACAGAAACATGTCGGTGCAGAGCTGTCACAGACATCCTTTTGTTCACACAGCAAATTAGCCTGTTTGCTTGCTCTTCCTTCACGGCTTTGCCTCCGACAATGGCCATTGTGTAAGGTATTGTTGTCAGATTTCTGCTGTCTGTGCGAGAGTAAAAGTGCTTATTTCAACAACAAGGCTCGCTTAGCCCCACTCTCCTGTCTCCCTGGCACTCAGTAAAATATCGATGTCTCTTAAGATAAGCGCTGCTTTGCAGAGGGTGGGGTGATGTACGCTATTTTCCCTAAATAACAGGGAAGGACTGGGATCTTTGAAAAGGAAAATGCAGCATTAAGTGGATGGTGTGTTCCTTGGTTTCAGCTAAATTATGCATTTTCAAAGGAGTGTCTTGTAGGTGGATATTTAAGCTCATCAAAACTTTGTTCCTCAAGTGAAATAACTCAAGTGTGGAGGCCTGTGTTTTGTGTTTGTGGTCAGATTAAATGAAATCAAACCCCCAAAAGTACAGGTTATTTTTTGCGTCTGTCTACTGAACACTGTCAGACCCTGCACCACGGCTTAGACATTTCACCATGAGAAATGAATCCAAGGCTCGTGGCCCGTGGCAAGTTTTAGGATGATTGTATTTCAACAGAAACAGCATGGTTTATGTTTGACTTGCAAATGAAAAGAGTTTTTGATGATGCCATTGTATTTTTCCCCCCCACTAGTTGTCCATAGGAAACCGGCATAACAATGGATTTGTTGTTTGTTGATTTGACATTGTGTAATACCTAATTAGTTTTGATGCCTGGGAGGGAGATTATTTCACGCAGCCCTGAATGAATTGTTGGCCAACGTGAGCCTCAGTACTCCCAAACACCCCGTGGGTCTCACTCAGTGGAGCGTTAAAATTTGATGTAGCTGTAGAAAACCGAACCCCAGTCAGTCTGTGGTGGAGGCCTGTCGGATTCTTGTTGGTTTTAAAAATGCATTTTAACATCTTATAGTCTCTGTGAACTCGGTCCAGGTTAGACGAAGGGTTTTGGGTAGTTTATAACACTCCATTGTATTACACAAAGTGTTGTCCTTGTCTTGTCTTGGCTACAATGCAGATTGTTTATAACATGGAGATCCAGGGTGAAACCACTGACTGGATATAGAAAATAGACGAAACCTCCGTGATGTCACCCTTTGGTTTTCTGAAGGCTCAAGTCTGGACGTCACCATCTTGGCGGTGCTTCACTCTGGCTGCCATGGCTAATCCAAAAATGGGCAAACAGGTGGAGCGTGAGTGGAGCTCGCTAGAGAACTAGCAGCTAATCACCTGGGGCGGGACCCTCGCGCCTGTCACTCAAACCATTTACGCCATTATTTATGTGTAACATTTAGCCTCAATATAATTTTAAATGGGGGAGTTATATAAGAAAATCACCCCCATAGAGTTGTCAAGGAAGGGGAATTTAACGATAACAGTTTTTTGTACCAGGTCCCATTTTGACATGGGAGTCTAGGGGGTACCGACTCTCTTTTGGAGCCAGCCTCATGTGGCCAGTCGAGGAACTACAGGAGTTAAAACTTCCACATTAGCTTCATTTCTCAGCCTCAGTGGTTGGTGCTTGGGTGAAACTAATAACAAATACAACAGACAAAAAATGGCCTTAGGAGGTATTGGGAAACAATAAGAACTTGGGCTAACGGTAAAATTAAAAACAGACATGCAGTAGAGACAATAGAAGGTGAATGAGAAAGAGAAATTGATGCATAGATAAAGACTCCAGCAGTCATCTTTCTAGCACAGGCTGCAGCCTCTCGTCTTCTCACCTCCAGTCAGAGCGTTGTGTGACCCATCTAATCCCGGCCCAGGTCAGCCCAGGAGTCTCCAGTGTGCAGGGGATCTGCCAAAGCTCTGTCTTATTGATTTGTGTCGTTCTGTCCCAGTGGCGGCTTTGATTTGACACTTTCATTTGAGCTCTGCTTATGGAGCCTTTAATTAGATTTCAGTGCTGGGGTCCCTCTTCTGGGGATGCAGGTAGTGAAAGGGAAAAAGATTGGATGATGTGTTCAGGGAGCTGTGTGTGTGTGTGTGTGTGTGTGTGTGTGTGTGTGTGTGAGAGAGAGAGAGAGAGACGAACTTTTGGTGCTTTTAAGGTAAGAGTTAACTTCTGTGTAGGAGTGTATGTAGGTTAATAAATTTCTGAGTGAGTGTGGGGGTGAGAGATAGACTCAGACAGGGAAAACCTTGACGCCCGTTCTACCTTGGCCTGGATTAAAGCCTGAACTTGCAGCTCTAATGCCGCCGCGTCTCAAATCCACCAGCTCTTACCTCTGACTTAGCAGAACCGCATTTAATCGCAAGTGCAGTATCTGAGGTAATGAGAAAGTCACTGCAGCCGGGTATTATCTGTGCAAATGTCAGGTGTGCAGTCGTCCACAGTGGTCTTAAAACCAGCTAGCATGGCATATAATGTGTTAGAGCATTTTCACAGAAGCACCTCGCAAATGGAAGCAAAACTGAGTTGAGTAGTCGAAGTGGAAGGATGCCTGTGGATCTTTTTACAGATGTGAACGCTCACTTTTACAGACTGATAGACATGAATAAATTCAGAACACAGTACTGAAATCTGTTATCACTCAGAATAATCTGCAAACCTTTATATATTTTGTGTTGCTGTTGTTTGTTTACAGCAGTGCTGTAAAAAGTTGTCAAACATTCCCATATCTTGATTTATGATGAGCTGAGTGAATAATTGATTTGTTCAAAACTATATGAAACTATTGATAATTTATTGATATTGTTCAAGAAAAAAATATGAAATGAAGCAGAATATTTGCTGGATCCATCTTCTCTAATGAGAGAAGTTGCTGCTTTTCTTACTCGTACACAGGCTTTGGATGTTTGGTCAAACAAAACATTGCATTTGTGTAGGTCACCATGGGCTCAGGAAAGTGGAGCTAGTGAAGAACTGTTCAGCAGATGAATCAGTTATTGAAATAATATATATATGCATGACTTTTTGTAAGTATTTAAGTCCATGATGAAGTGCTGTGAGATCATAAAAGAGAGCTGCAAGACTTTTCCATCTTTGTTCTTGATATTTAGACAAGCTTTTTTTTTTCTGCAATCTTTTTTCGACTAAATATTTCAAATCCATTGGAACAGATTAGGACCAGGCAATGTGAGCGCCACCTCGGAGCCACTTTGGTCCTGGAGTGCTTTGTGAACACGAAGGAACCTTCACAGACTAAACGTTGCATTGTTGTAATGGGACACAAAGTAAATTGACACAAGACTTTGAGGATAATTTAGCTATAATTTCAGTGTAATTTTAACAACTGTGTGTGACCTCCCACTGGACTTACTGAACCTCGTTCATTTATCACAGTGTGTGTGCATGTGATTGGTATGTGGTTCGGATGGCTGTTAATCCCGGCAGAGTTTATCCTCTGCTATTTCAGTCGTAATATTTTCTAATCCAAATAAGGAGCCAGAGTAATGAAACCATATGAGATGTAATTACTATGAACTGGAGTCAGGCTTTCTGAAAGCATCAGCACAACTATAATTTCTCATTAAGTGGCCGTCACTCCTGAGGTGCTCCCTCGGCCCTTAATTACAGTGGGGCTTATGAGACCCCCGCCTGGCTGGAGATTGGCTGCATTTGTGGGTCAGTCTCACATCTCGAGGCTTAAAATCCTTAGCCAGGCACATGCACATAAACACACAAATGCCTCCTTATGACACAGACATGCAGTTTGAGAATGTAATTAAGTCCACACAGTATCTCAGTGCTGTGTAGATTTTATAAAGCAGAACAAGGTGCTAACACATCTAGTATTAGTGGTTACATTCCCATGGGGGATGCTCTTCTGCAAATCTGCACTTGATATGTGATAGTGGCCACACAGCTCAGTGGATGAAACTGTCCTGCAAATATTCTTTAATGACGGCTTGAGAGAAGAAAGCTGTTGAACAGCACCCGGTGGCCGTTTGCTGTATGCAGGCTGTTGGATAAGTGCACAGATGCAGATGTGATGTCAAGCTGCTTTTGCTCTTTGTCTTCACCAGTATGTATCAGCCATAGCTGAGTGTGACTAGGCTGTATGTTAAAACGGACAGTGCATCACCACTTTCTGCCACTATGCAAATGTGAAGCCAAACTATCGCCAATATGCTCATATGCTTTTGTGACGTATACACAACTAGACGTTGCGCATTACATCTGCCTAACCCATATTAATGTGATACAGTGCATTTGTGATGCTGCATATTAGTCAGTAATATGAGGCTCCCACTATGTTTCTCATGCCGTTTTTATCCCCTTGTTAAGACACAGCGTTCTATTTCCGGGTCCATGCTTTGGTTCATCCTCAGTTCAATGTGCAGCAGTGTGGTGTTCCCATTGTTTCAATAGATCTGAATCAAGAATCACAGGTCAGCTGTCATTTCACTGCTTTCGCAATGAGAAGGACAAAAAGAAACGACAGTTGTTTAGGCAAGTCACAGTAGTCTTAAATTACTAAAAATAAAACTTCTCAAAGTGCACTGCTTTGCTGCCTGTGTAGCAAGTTAGCATGAAGTTAACAAACACTGTAAACTGAATCATTTTATTCTGAAGAAAGTAATGGTAAAAGCTGGGAACTATTAAAAACAAGCTGTAAATACGTACAGTATATCAGATTAAATTTACTGTGACGTGTAACAGAGGTTATTATGCCACCAGATCGAACGGCTGCACTGACAACTGTATTTGGGTCAAAAGAATTTAGTCTTGTTTTTTTCTTTTACTTTCAATGATACCTCACTAAAAAGATGTTGGTAAGTAGAGGGTGACAGGCTCCGTCATTTGGGTCGGGGGAGTTTGGACCCGGAAGTTGGATGTTATGCCACACTTATAGGCAGGCTGTGCAAGAGACCGAGCCCATTAGTTTAAGAGCTCTTTGCACTTTTCTACACTTTCCAATCAGCAGTTTTTTTGTAAAGACTGTAAACGGTGAAGTGCAGAAAAGGTGCAGCGTCCTTTTTGTCTTTTAAGCCTGAAACTTGCATTTCTGCTTAGAAATAGTTTAGAGTATTCAGTTGGTGGAAGCATGCCAGTTAAAACAGCATGTGTAATGTCTGCCTCCCTTAGCCTCTCTCACAAAACGTCTTCCCCCTCCATATCCTCCAGCCCAGCTTCCTGCCTCCCTTTTCCCTCTCCCCCTCTGCCACCCCCTCACTTCCCACCTTCTTTAATTCAGCTGATTTATAACTATAAAAGAGAGTAGTTTCCTTTGGGCTGACTGCCGTTTCATTGTGCAACAGAAACCGCCCCAACACTTGAGCCTTGCCAGCTGTGTTACTTCACACACGCTCAGGCTACTCCAGCGCTTCTCCCAGCACCACTTGTCCAGGCCAAGCTGGTGACAGAGTAATTCCCGGCACAGAGAGAGGGAAGCCGTCCAGTTCATGGTGTTCTGAGCGTCTCAGTCAGACTCTGAAGAAAAAGCTGAGTTTAACGCATCGTTGTCTCGATCTGGAGAGCTCGCCTCTGAGTGTTTCTCACGGACCATTGGTCCTGCCTCTTTCCTCCTTTAACCAACTTCCCAGCGATTTCTTCTACAACCCCATCATCTCCTTGCTCTTTGTCCTTTTAAAAAAAATACATTTCTTCATTCCCTCGTCCTTTTTCTTCATCCCAGCTCCATTCACACTTCCTTTCATCCACTTGACCTTGTCCATCATCCCCCTTCTTCTTTGCTCTTCTTCTCCTTCCCACTACATTCTGGACTGACATTTCATTTTAAGCTTTTTTTTTTTGCACAGTCATACATCCAGTGCATGTGTTGTCTGGCTCCTCTGTACATCACAGGGTGATGCCCAGGATATATTGTTATGTACTGTTGCATTTGGTTAACAATATGTGCTCTTGTGTGCACCAGAGGAGGAGCTGCTGTGTAATGATGATTTGTGAGAGTGATAATGTAACAGTTTTAGTTTTAACAGTCTGCGTTATATAATGTGAATTTCTTTTGTTTTTCTTTCTCAGGCTTATTTTAGAAAGCCAGAAAAAACTTTATAAAACTTGGAATTAATAAATCAAACTGCAAAAAACAGGCCATGAACATTGGTACTGGCAGTGTTGAAACTATTATTTGGCAACTAAATGGGGAAAAAATTACTCTAAGATATTATTTGAGATTAAGAAATGTCTGGCTGTAAAAGCAGAAACACTGAAAACAAAACATGTTCTATATAATATAACATGGATCCAATTTACAGTCCAGCCGAGACTGTATTAAAAACACCCATGAGTGGTAATTCGCTCCTAACTAAATGGCTTATTTGTTCGTTTCAAAAAGTTCAGTTCTCATGCATAAAAATAACTATAAAGCTTGACTTTAGATTGTAATCTGGGCCCTTTAGGTGCTCACAACATCAGAGAAATCTCAGTAAAATAAGCTGTGACTATTTTTATTTTAGTGGAAATGGTCGTGGGTTTTAGGGTCCCAGTTCACCAGGTTTTAAATGAGCCCATTTATCTCGGCTGAGCATGAGTTCAGGGCAAGAGCTGCAGTTTCCTTCCAAAAGCTATTAAGTCCTGATGTTCATACACAGGTTGTCCTACTTAATTAAACATATACTGACACACACTTGTGCAGTACACACTCACGCACACACACATGGTCACATACAGCAGCAGTGTCGCCTGCTAAGTGTTGATTAGTCTCATGGAAAACAGGTAATTTCAGCTAAATGGCTAAATATAGCCCTAAGTGTGATTAGCACTGATAGCATGTGATGTATGGTGCTCATTAGTGTGATCGCTTACAACCCCCTCAGCCCCACCAGCTCACCCACACACACATGCACAGTGCTTTGATAGCCATTCATTTAAAGGAAAAGTCCTCTGTTTTCAACCTTATCTCAATGTCTTTAATGGTAGGAGTGATGAATAGTACAAGATGGAAAGTGTGTCAGTGCTTTCTCCATCAAATCACTGAGCTTTTATAAAAATACAGTATGTTGGTTTTACTTTTAGTTAGGCTGCTTAGAGGTACGGTGGTTAAAAAACAAATTTAAAATGTAGAAGGGCAGTTAAAAGGCTTTCAAATTGGACACCCTAATCCCAGCTGACATTGGGTGAGAGGCGGGGTCCACCTTGGATAGGTCGCCAGTCCATCACAGGGCTGACATGTAAACAAACAATCACACACACTCACTCCTACGGGCAATTTAGAGTCATCAAACAACCTAAACTGTGGGAGGAAGCCGGAGTACCCAGAGGGAACCCGCACAGGCACAAGGAGAACATGCACACTCCGCACAGAAAGGCTCTGGGTTGGCTGGGGTTCGAACTCGGAACCTTATTCTTGTGAGACGACAGCACTAACCACTGTTCCCATTAATGTAATTATTGATGCATTATTGTGTACATCACATTTAATGCTGCAGCTAGTAATGGGGGAGATAGTTTTAACTTTTGTTCTTATAATATGAAGTACTGATGGGTAGCTTATGAATTTACCACCTGAGATCAGTAAAGTCTTATGATTAAGCTGTATTGTCTTTATCAAATTCTGAAAATGGAGTTGAGTAAAAAGTACAATATTTATCTCTAAAATATAGTTATGTTGAAGTATCAAGTAACACAAAAAAATACTCGAGTAAAGTACAGATGCCTCAGAATTTTACTTAAGCACAGTACTTGAGTAAATGTACTTAGTTACTTCCAGCCACTGCTACCGACCAATGCCAGGCAGTGACACCTGCAGACAGTTCACAAACTGAGCAGTGAGAAGATTTCTGCTTCCAATATCCCTGTAATTATTAAATAAAATTGCATGTGCCAACTTAAAATTTCGGCTTATTTGGAAATAATTTATCCTTGAGAAAATAGCAAATTACAGTGGCTCTGCTGATGAATCTATTCTGTCATACCACAGTCTGCCTTTCCCTAAGAAATACACAACCAATTCATCAGTTACAGTTCAAAGCTGAATGAACTGCTCTTTTCCTGCTACTGTTTTATTTTTTGACCTGGCACCAGCAGGTTAGTTGTCTGTGCTGGCAGCTGGAGTGACAGAGACTGATCCCCAGGTAGTTCAGCTCTGCAGCCTCCTCGACCAAAACAGCCTTGCTGCCTGAAACGGGTTTGTTCTGTTGGAAAAGCATCCAGCAGCGGAGGCCAGTGTGGAGCTTTGATACCAAATCAACAGATTCCCAGGACACAGAGAGGATGCCCACCGGATTTCAGTCAGTTTATAATAAACAGAATTCATTTTCTGTCACTATTCAGGAACTAGTAGCTAAAGATGTTTCTGCAATCTGATATTTATACCAAACACTAGAGTTGCTATGCTATTACCACATAGTAGCTAAAGATGTTTCTGCAATCTGTTGTTTATTCCAAACGCTAGAGTTGCTATGCTATTACCACGGTTTATATAGAGGCTAATGTACATGTAACAGCTATTTATCAGAACTAATATGGGCAGTTTATTGCTTCAGCTGACCCTTCCCAGTGCTACATAAGTATGTGATATATTTGCACTTTTATTAGGGCATGTACTGTATAATAGCAAGCCGAGTTATTGAACAACTGCACCAGCAGGGATGTACTGTGTTTATCAGCCAATATTGTTGATTAGAATAAATGTACTACCTAAACATCCATAAATCTACAGGACCAACATTGCCAATTTCAGCTCAAGCTTGCTTATGAGAAGGTACACAGGACTCACTTCTCATGTCACTTTATTACATACTGTAACTTGTATTATTAGTATTTAAGCCAAAAAAAATAATGTTAGGTTTGTCAAAACATTTCCTTGGCACGTCTGTTAGTTTGGCCCAAGCTCTTGGTGAAAGCTGATTTGAATGATGCTTTGTTTAACTTGCCCACAATAACTTCAGTGCAATTATTTTTAGTTGGGGCAACCTCAGAGGGGAATTAACCTGCGCCTATAGCAGTTTTAGCACCATGTTGTTTTAGCACCAGTCAAATCAGAAGGCAGTCTCCTCCTACAGAGAGGTTCCAGAAATGGGTTCACAGTGTAATATCAGGTGTTAGGCAATAGTGTGTTTCTGTGTTGCATGAGAGTGTTGCAGTCTTTTTTGTGTTGTACTCACATCTCTCAGCTTTCACCAGTTGGAATTAAGCACACTTTTTGCCCAGCTGAAAGACTGTCACCAGTCCTCAGCTGTGTTACTCCAGTACTGAGAATGGCCACTTGAGCCTTAAGTTAACGAGCACATGAGGCTAATTTGAGAACAGCACTTGTCAAATTTCACAATAGAGGCTGAGGCAAAAACAGGAAAAAAAAAAAAAGAGAAGGAAATTTCAGGTTTAATTCCAACCTCTGCCTGGAACAAAACTCCTCAGTGGGAGCCACTAATGTAATCATACTGCTGTTGTCCTGCATTATTACTGAAGGTGGATCTTGTGACAGGTTAGTGTATTGAAACAAATGTTTCATGTCTCCAAATATTCTATGCCACTCCTAACTGTTCGTGTCTATGTGTTAATGATGAAGCCAGAGCCACCAAATGATTAACTTAGCGTAGTATTAAGACTGAAAGCAGGGGGCACAGCTAGACTGGCTCTGTCCAAAGGTAACAAATTCCCACCTGCCAGCATCTTTGAAGCTCACTATAACCGATGCTGATTTGATTTTCTTTCTACCTTTGGCCAGAGCTAGGCTAACTGTTCCCCTCTTACCAATCGGTATTCTGAGCTAGCTAATTGCTCAGAGTGTCTAGCCTCATTTTAATGCTGTATTTCCACTATCAGAACCCAAGGGATGGTATAGCCTGAACGTCCCTTAACACATCAAGCATAGCCACTGGGTTTACACAGACTGTCCGGCTTTGTGTTTCCACTGTGTTTTCTCTCTGTCGTTCTCTGTTTAGAGGAGAGAGGGGCTGCTCCTCTGTCACACACTCAGTCAGCTGTGTGTTTGCACTCGGTGCTTGTAATGCTAATGTGTGAAGATGCAGACATTTAACCAATCACCGGCGACTGCTCTACGCGCCCTGAACCCCCCGCCCCCAGGTTCCTGGTATGTGATTTTAGCACTACCTCTTGAGGGGTGCCAAATTTTAGGTCCAACAGAATGCAGCTCCGAATCGGGTTGAGTGTAGTGGAAACGAACGCTGAACCTGTGATGAGCGTTACTTGCCTTGACATGTTTCGGTAGGTTCCTGTAATGGAAAACCCCCTTACTGTACAGACATGAGTGGTATTAAGCTCCTCTTCTAACTCTGGGCACAAAAGAGAATAAGCACACCTTGCAAATGTTGAACTATGTCGTTAATTTGAATTATTTAGTTTACTGAACTTAAGCTGAAAAATACAATATAAAATGAATTTGAAAATGTGTATGTATGAAAAAAGTTAAGATACTGGAAAACAAAGCTGCAAACACTTTTTTTTTTTAAGCAGGGCATTCTTTTCTTCTGCTCATAACATGGCCTTAACTGTTTCCCCCAGGCGTCGAGCCAGAGTTCAGTAGAATTACACCAGTAAAAGTTCCAGTAAAAAGTGGTGCAACAAGAGCAACATCTTTCAGGGAGTAATAGTCACCACTCAGCACCCCTCTCATTTTGGGGAGCGAGTCACCTGCAGTGCCTCACTCTCTTGTTCCCTGTTCCATCTGATTACTGTTTTCGTTTAGTCCATTTGGCCTCGACCCAAACAGCCCTGTACTTTCCCCCACATGTTTTCTGTTGTGCAGATTAAACCGAAATGGATAGTAGGTCATTATACTGAGTGGAACTGTTCCATGCCCATTTGGATTGTCCTCAACTTGATTACAATGTAATCCTAAATCTGTGTTTGCTTGGACATAATTGTTGTGTATTTTGTGTCAGTTTCTGTTTTGAGGAATAATCTGAGTGAATAAAAGGTGTTTTTGTAATGCAGGGTTGAGTTTGTTGAATGTTTGGCAATGTGTGTCCAGGTGTGCTCACACCTGGGAAATGTCATGTTTCCTCAGTTTGATAGGCCTCCTCCTTCCATGAGTGTGTGTTTGTCGAAAGTCAATGAGGTCAAGGTCGCATTGTGTTGCATTTGTGTTTGCTCACTCTGTAACAGTCTCGATGGGAGTTTGAAGTTGCACCAGCCTCGTCTAATCTTAGCCAGATCTGTCACACATCCAAACGCCCACAGACCTTTTCTGCTCAGAGAAACACTTTTCCTAAGGCCCCATGAAATAGTATATGAACACATGAGTCAAAACACATTTGAAAGTCTTCTAAAGTATTGGAGACGAGTCAAAACAAGTTTTTGTGTGCTTGGGAGCATTTAAAGTTGGAAGACGGGTCACCAAAAGATGGTGATGTTAAGTTGGACTCACCTTTGTCAGCTTATTTAATAATATGCCAGTCATACTGACAAAATGCGATGTTTTTCGTGGGTAATTGCAGGAAAATGACTTGGTGCTTGACATCCTGTTGCCGTTTTTCCCCCAAACTGCATTATAATGAATCATTTCAGAATGATCTTTTGCAAACACAGTTTCTTTATTTTCGTTGTCAAATTTGGTTATATTTTCCAGCAACATGAAAAAAAAAAATCCACATCATGTCTGAGTTTTTCTGACTCTGTGTGTGGGTTAGAATGGGGTTTGGTGACTGTGAGGGAACAAAGTCGCACAATAACTTTAGAACCCAGTGCACACACTGTTCTTTAGTTTCATTGGGTGCCAGAAATTGGACAGGATGCATCTAAATATGTGATAGATGAGGACGGAAATTGTACAAAACTTGACTCAGTTCTGATTCTATCAGGATTTCTAGTTTTAGATATGCGGACACGTCCCATTGTGCGCAACTTCACACTCAGTGTTCTAGTTCAACTCTAAGGTGTTGGTTGGTGGTTGTGGTCCTGACTCTGTGCAGGCCAGTCATGTTCTTGGAAAAAGCCCTTCATTATGGATCTTTAGTAGCAGAGTTTTCCCTAAGAATTTGTGTAGCAGAAGTGGTAGCACCCTGAGCTGGCACTGACCAGTGCAGCCAGTAGCCTCCAACTGAAATAAAACATTTTCTGTATTTTCAGACATTGCAGTGTGCTTTGATTTAGCACTGTGAAATGAATCTGTCTGCAAACATATTGTCATGTTGTGATTTGAAGTTAGGCCACCAGCCGTCTTTTAACATTTACTAGACACACACTATATTCCTCACATGAACAATGTGGTATGTTGACCCAAGAGTATCACTGGTCACTTCTTGTCTGCACCCTGTGATTTTTGGCTCTGACGGTCTAATGCTGGGGTTTGATGACTGTCGCTTTTGGGAAAAGGCCTGCCGCAACCTCACACTTTCTCCACAGTTCCTGAGGCGAGTAACAGAAGGAAAAATATTCTAGGCTGCAGTTTCTTGACCTAACAGGAGAGTCAGCATGAGATGACTTGGATTATACAGCTGTGTAGGCAAAAGAAAAGTGGTTATGTCCCTTGTTTTGCTGACCGCTTTGCTTTTGCCCTCTTATTTCTCGGTATGGACCTGGTTTACTTAAAGCCAGGTCTGGAGGAGTTGGGTTTCTCCAGTCAGGATCAGTTTATATATATATATTTTTTTGCAGTGTGTAATACAAGAAAAGGGATTTGTCTTGGTGACAACACTGCAAAGCACTGAGTTAACAGACTTTTTTATGTCTGGGATAATATCAGCCTTTTGTTATTACTTTCAGTATTTTATTTTCCAGTTTTAACTTCCAATAAAACTTCGGTCAGTCATGGAATGTCTGCCTGGCTTTTACCTAATCTATGTAATGAGGTAGTACTGAGATACTAGTACCACTCCAGTGTGTTGAGTTGGCATACTTAAATGCAGGCTTTGTCATTTCTGAGCATTTGTGGCTCCAGTTCCTCTTGTCTTGTCATTTCCACTTTGTTGGACAAGCTAATTTCTCCCTCTGCTCAGTATTCAGTCCTGCCCTCTCTCATTTTGTCTTGTATTATTGATACACACGGTTTAGATTCAATAAATCATATGATAGAACACAAACAGTGCACAACATGGGACCTGACATGAGGGAAAGTGCAGTCTGTTGATATAATACAATTCTGTGTGAAATAGTAATGAGTTGACATTATTTTATGTGAGGAGGGTATAAATCAAACAGTTGTTAGATAGATGTAGCAGCTTGGAAAGATTTATGCTTGGAAGTTGGAGGCAAGTGTAGTTTTTGGACGGCCATAACATGTAAGCCTCAGGATTTCTGATGAAATAAGACTGGGCGATTGCTGATGTGGTGCAAGCAACGACTGTGTCTTGCTGAATTCAACACAAACCCATAAGGATTAATTCCCCTTTGAGAGACCTCCAACTCCCTCTGGCTCGGCCATATTGTTCTAGCCACAGTTACGATGATGATTTATGAGCTGCAAGCCACCGCTGAAAAGTGGACTGACTCACACTTTCCATTGCAATTTACTTTTCAGTTATTGTTACTTTCTTTTTTTGACTTCGGTTCAGAGGGACGTCTGTGTACAAGTGGATTAAAGCTGATAAAAAGTGAGAGAAGAGCTTTGAACACTTGTAGAGACACATGCACTAGACGCATGTTAGTTTTCATTAGTAGAGACTTCACGTTGACTTACGTTCATTTCCTGGAGACCTATCTTAACCTCACCCTAACTTTACCTTACCCTAACCTTAAGCCTAGTTGTCGCTCCATTGGCGGCTGTGGCTCAGGAGGTAGAGCAGTCGTCCCCCAACTGGAGAGTTGGCGGTTCGATTCCCCTTCCTCACAGTCCACCTTTCAAAGTGTCGTTAGGCAAGACACTGAACCCCAAGTTGCTCGTCATCTTTCGATCTGTGTGTGAGTTGGTTTATAATGTAAATTGGGTAGAAAGTGAATTTTCTACAGGAGATTAATAAAGTATTAGGATTACACTGTTATTTTTTTGTATTAATCTGGTTTTGAAAAGCAACTAAAGTTATAAAATGAATATAATAGAGTAAATAATATTTGCCTCTAACATAGTGGAGTTGAAGTATGAAGCGGCACAAAATGACAATACTCGAGTCAGTGAGTAATCGTGTTAAATGATCGTGATTGGCCAAAATAATGGTGGTTGTGATTTTTGCCATAATCGCTCGGCCCTGTTGTAAAGTATTACAGGATTTTGGTTTAGTTAATTGATATAACATCCCCAAAGTAAAAAAAAAAAAAAAAAATTCAATAAGTTAGCCCTTTTCCTGAAGTGTAAAATGTTAAGTTAAAAGTCAAAAGCAAGAAGGTTTCAGTATATTCCTTCTGTGCGATCTAAGCCTTCAGGCTGTTATTCACACAGTTTCACACAGTAATCAACACCCGCTTCTCTGTGTTCACGTCCTCTGGTTTCCTGAGGGACGCCCAGGCCTGCTGATTGGTTGTCACCCTTTTCTGAGAATGTGTGTGAGATGACGAGTGGCAGCAGTTCTCCTGTGGCCGGGTCGGGACTTGTCAACAAAGCTCAGCAACTAGCTTTGACTTTGGGCTGTTTCATAGCTCACAGATCCACAGTTCACTCAACAAAACATTCAACAGAAACAGCGAGGGTGCGGTGGGAGCAGCTGTCAGTCAGAGCTGCGCCCTCTGATGTTTCTACTCAAACATATTCACTTACATTGATCAGACAAAGGAAACACAGACTAAAACTCATGCTTTTTGTTTACTTGTCATTTCTGTTGGGCCAAAGCTTTTTTTTAACAGAAAGGAAAAGAAATAAAGACAGTTGGAAATCAAAGCAATGAGCACCAAGGCCATTTCTGTCCTACAGTTTCTTTTTTGTCTCCAGCATGACTCTATTTGTTTGTGTTAGCTTGACACCCATTGTCTTTACTTAAAATTCAAAGAATCTGACATTTCTGAAAAATATCTTTCAGCAATTAGATGAAGCCGCGCAGAACATTTGTCTCTTATCAACATTCCTCCTGACCAACAGTTTTTAGTTACAAATTCCTCATTGCAGTGTGCCCGTCTACACACATTGTGCTCAAATGATCTCATATACTTTAGTAAAAAACAATTTAATGCAGATGATTTCAGCAACTGTGACTGGGTTGAAGTAATTGGACGATATGAAACTTTTTTCCCCCGTGGGTAAACACAGCTTCTGGAAGAATGAGAGTTGAGTGTTTATACAAACATAATCTTCTGATAATTGCAACTTTATGACGTTTTAAGAGAAAAATAACAATGGAACTATGCAAATGCTATTAAGGAGGTGTCCACATTTGGATTAGCAGGAGATGCATGTGCTGTACAACGTGTAATATTAGATATCCTAGGAGTTTTATTGGACTTGGTGCTGTTGGTTTTAACAACCACATCCTACCTACTGTGTGTTGATGATTATCAATGATTAGTTCTACTTTTCAGATCAGGATTCGGAGGCCTGAACACAGTTGTGACTGAGCTGAACTAATTATCATGTAATAACATCCACATGTGCTGTAGAAGCCCATGTGGTTGTGAGTTCTTCTTCTATGGTGTCCTCAGGGAGCAGCCCGGGAGACAGTGAGTGTTTGCTGACTCAGCTATTCTGGCTGAACGGAGCTTTAATAAGGGACGAGTGGAGGACGCTGACAGTTACAGACAGGAAGTTTTACATAGACGTGCATATAAAATGCACAGTCGCAGAGACACAACCTGTCTTACTGCCCTCTTCCATGTGTCTCACACCCATGCGCACACCCACTTTGCTTCTCATCTGTTTTACTTAAACCTCCTTCTTAAGCCTTTCCTCCTCTTCTACTTCCTTCCTCTTCTCCATTCATTCCTTCATGCACTCTCCCTATGCGTCTCTCAATACAAACACACACTTTCACGCTCCAACTAGAACCATCACATCTGCCCTCTGACCTTTATTACCCTTATTACTGTGTGTACACATTAGCCCCAGGCTGCAGTGAGCTCTAATTTGAAATAAATGTGTGCACATTTATGTAAAGAGGCTAATGGGAAAAATGACTCTTGAGGTCCGTAAATGTATGTAAGTGTTTGGGTGCGTGTGTGTGCTCTCGAGAGCCTGTTCCTTTCACCAGGGAGTCTGCCCAGTGTGATATAAAGCTCCACAGCTCTCAGACTAAATGTGGCTGAAATGAAGGCTTAATGTGCTGGAAAACTAGTAGCTGGATTTGAATGGGGTGTGTGTGTGTGTGTGTGTGTGTGTGTGTGTTTTAATGGATTGTGTGGATGTCTCTCTCTCTCTCTCTAGATGTAATTGTATGTGTGAATGCATCTCTTTATATTTGGGCATATTTCTGTGGATATGTGGTGTGTGTGTTTATGAAGTATGAGAGTGAATGGTCTCCAAATGTGTTTGCATTTAGCTCTTTTTATCTTTATTTTATCTCATACCTGCTCAAGAGGCTGTTTAGAACATGCAGACAATGTCTGTGCGGTGGTTCTCTCTCTTATACATGTAAAAATATATTTGCAGTATGTTAAAAACACGCCTTTCAAAGCAGGATTTGGTCTCACATCCTGTAGTTTTATGAGTTCTAATCCTGCTAATTGATTCTTCTGAGTCTGTAGGTAATGCAGTAACCGTGTGCTAAGCATTATAATTAATTTAACATTCAGTGAGTAGGATCATTGCAGCAATAGAAGCACAATGCGTCCAGCATATTGATCAATCTCATGAATTTTTGAATTTGAAGTAGTTAGTAGAGGGGTTGAATGTGCTACTGTTTGCTGACTGAGGTGTAATGTGTAACTGAGGAGGTCCCAGGCTGTGCGTTCTCTGTAGAGCACTGCACTGGTCTAGTATTGCACCTGAAAAAAGGTAGGGGACTCACAAGAGTCAGATGCAAAATGAAACAAAGCTTTCTGTGGACTGTAAAGGAGGCATCAAAAAGATATTTCTCCAAGTGGTGCTGTATATCATGCCATGAGGTGTTTGGTCAAGTTGTCTTTAAAGTTCAGGTTTTTTTTTTGGTCGGGATCATGTAGACACACCCAGATGAACTGGTGTGTTACTTTGAAGATGTTTGTGCTGTTGAACATCCGTGCAGGTTTTTAATGTGGCTGAGATGTTGCGGTGTGGGAGGGGACCTTTGAGCAGGGGCATTATCACACTCCTGCCTTTACATGAGATCTCACCATGAAGGGACTGTTGGATCACATCCTCTAAATTGGCAAATGTTGGCTGGATTTCTCATTTTCTCCTCAGCTAACTGAGACCAGCTGAACACACATGTGGACCTGCTGGGAGCCGTGGAGAGGCGGCATGGATCTCATTTTTAATCTAATAAAGGCACTCAGTAGAGGCTGGGATTAATTATATCTGAGGGAGAAGAACAAAATGTGGAGGGATATTGAGGAAGCATTTTGAATGAACAGAGAATGTGATTGGTTGTAATGAGCACCTCATTGTAATAAATCATCCCCGTATTCGTTTGGAACATGTGGTCCCCATGCATTTTTTTTTAAATCTCTGTGCCAATGTCAGAAAACTGCCTCTTTCATTTATTGTTCTCCATATGATTGCAGTAATGATTTTGGGTGGGGTGGCCAGGCTGGGGCACAGACTCAGAGGGATGGCACGTCTGAAATGCATGTAAAAAGTAAACCCGTAGCTCTATGAAAGAATAAACCATGCATTATTAAGAATCACATTGTTTCGTGTTTATGTAAAAATGAGACACAAATTCTTGGGGGACCCAATGTGGTCTGTTTAACAAGATGACTCTAATCTTAAAGTCTCAATCTTAAAGTTCCTTTTCTAAGGTTTTTAGAATCATCATCTGTTGCTAGGTAATGTCTAAACTGATCAGTAATGAGTGTGCCTTTTTTTTTTTTTTTGCTTTTGACCTGATTCCCCACAAATCATGTAGATGTCTATGGAGAATTTATTCTCTTGCACAAAGTCTCAAATGCAGAGGAAAACCTCTCACATTTATGTGTTGAAAAGATCTTCCCCATATCACTTGTTTATAAAAACACTTGTCTGGGAGAAAAGAGTATGTAACACAAAGCCAACATGCTGCTTAACCTATTGGGGGTTTATACAACAACCTCTCAGAGAAAAACAAGTATTTTCTCCACAAATCAAATGTACCTGCTGGTATTTTCTTCTTCTACACCTCTGTTCCTTTCCTGTTTAAATCTGTTCAGGGTATTTATGCTCCCTTATTTGTTGCAGTTTTTCTCATATCTAATCCACTTTCTTCTCATTGTTTATATTCATCTGTCTGTTTACTTTTCTTTCTTTTTCCAAGTGTAATGTTCTCCCATAATTCCAGAGTATCCCACAGTTTTCATGGTTTGGGTTATAAGTGTTTTTCTTATCCAATACAAAGTAAACCATTTTTAAATATACAACTTTGTGTGTCGCTGCTTCATCTCGGTTTGATAACTGACTTTTTGTTATATGCATTTACTCTAATGCAAAGCAACATGTCTTACCATCTTGTGCTGTCTCCTCTGTTCTTCCTTCCTCGTCCAGTTGATAGCCGTGTACGATGAACAGGAGCCGCATCATGGAGGCGATGGTACCAGTGCCAGCTCCACTGGGACTCAGAGCCCTGACCTGTTTGCTGCAGACCTCAGCGCTGGCAGCGGAGCCTCTGCCTTCCAGCCCTACCAGGCTGCCAGTGAGATTGAGGTCACACCCTCCGCCCTGCGCACCAGTAAGTCCCGACACTGAAGCTGCTCAAGGGAAAAATCTGGCATACAGGAAGCTAGGTCAAAAGCCTTGGGTGGTTTGTAGATCAATAGAGGGATCATTATCTTAAGATACAGGCAGGGATTAAAACATTTACTTGACTTATTATTAATAATGGACTCGGTTCACCTTACAGTACATTCCTCTTAAATGACCAGTGTGTTGTCTTCATCGGCATCAAAATAAGGAACTGCAGCAGTATACAGCAAACCCAACAAATTACCTTATCACAGCCCAGCGGTACCTTAGCCCTGTCCATAAATCCTGTTAATTGGACAGGAGGTCCTTTTTCAGGCACAGTTGGCTATTTGATCCCTGGCCAAAGTGGCTAATTGGTTCTATTCGCTGCCTCCTAAATCAAATGTGACGCTGAGCCCATTCACCTCTGCAGTTTTGCCAGCCAAGTCACTTCTTCTACTGTAATTACTGTGAGTTTGGATGGGAGGCTGACTCTTGTAGGTGATTTGTCAGTTGGATAAAGCAAAAAGCCTTTGTAAAGCAACCATAAGCAGAAGCAAACAAGCATGAACACACAGATACTCTTGTCGTCTCACTGTTGCTGTCTCTAAAACTTCTGGCATCCCGTCTTTCTCTGGATCTGTATTTATCAACCATTAAATTGAATGTGCTCTTACACAGATGAAGCTCAAGGAGCCTCAGAATAGAGTCATTTTAGATGAACACTGTAGCTGGTATCTGTGTCAGCAGCGGGCTCTGTCCATGCATCTTTTGTCTACATTATAAGTGCACCTTATTATAGGTTTTCACTGATGCACCCACTTCACTGGGAACAATTCTTCTCCAGTGCTTTCATTTCCATTTTGTCCAATTTTCTGTAATTTCTTCTTTTTTTATATGTTTGAAGGCTGATTCATAATAACATATTAGTGGACGTAATTTTTTTCTTATTCAACAAATGAATAATGGGGCAAAACAGGTCATATTCTTGCATCTGATTGGCTGTTATTCTTTGAGCTCACAATACATGCGATATGTGACATTGATCACTTGAGAGCTGCTCTTAAAGGCTGCACTTCAAACACCTGAAAGTGCTGATTTGAGGTGGGTGGACATGGTTTCCACTCCATTTCCACTTATGTCAACTTCAACAGCTTTTGCAGCAAGTCAACAAAATTCCACATGTACCAACAGCACACAGTACAGAATAGTAGGCACAGATTTTTACATGACTTGTAGGCACCGCGCCATCTCCGTCAGCACTGTAAAAGATTAAAAAGTTCACTACAGCATCTGTTTACAGTTGTCGGATATTCAGCTGATGGATATTCAACATCAGCACCTGCTGCCTCTGTTTTCCTCTGTTTTATTAAAGGTTATTCCTACTGTACACTTTGCTTTAAAGTGAGTCCTTCGACAAGTGTGAAAGTTTATGGTCTTATACAAAAGAACATTTTGAAATCATTAAGTACAGTTCTCATAACTTTATGGACCATGACCATATTTGTTCTCTCTCATGTATGGACCATGACCATATTTGTTCTCTCCCTGTTTCTCTGAACGCACGCACAAACGCACGCACACACACACGCACACACACACACGCATGCACTCACGCACACATTAACAGCCACTTGTACTCGCACACACTCAATGAACAAAAAAATATAATTAGCTCTAAAAATACCACACTGGTTGGAGTACGGCTTATCCACTAATGACCTGTGAACTGGCGTTGATTGACATAGCAGACCACTAAATTTCCTTTTCTTTCCCT
>NW_018128005.1:600430-633347 GCF_001952655.1 Monopterus albus | reverse complement strand
TGCATGTGCACACAAATATACACAGAGTGCGAGGGAGGTTACTTCAGTACTAATTGGATTTCTGGATGAGATACAGAATAGAAATTTGCAGTTAAAAATGGAAATCTCGTGCATAATCACACCTGCCGGTTACGTCCTGTTTAACCATCTCAATGATAAATTCTGACCCTGATTAATTGACGTCACTGAACCTCATCGGCTGAATTTTAATGGGGTTTAAGAGAAATGTCTGCCATGGAAGAGAAGGATTGTTTTTTCATGAACTCCTAATTAGGATAGCTTTCAATCACTGATTTATGTCAGGCAAGATTAGAGGCGCCAGACTGTGTTGCCAGTTTTCTTGTTCGTCCAACAAACTAAAAAGAAAAGCGATTAAGCTGATTAGACTGAGTGCTGTATTGAAACTCTCAAAGGCTTGATGCTGGTTTCTTGTCTCTGTTTAACTTAAAACCTGTGCTGATGTAAAAATGCAGATTAAAGGACGATGCCACAGTTTTTGGGTCAGTTTGAAAAGTTAATTTTAATTATAATGGAAGAAAAAATATCTTACAAATATAGTAAAAGTGATTTGTAACACTCAAATAGTACAGAAATAGATTGCATGGAGGTAAAACTTTAAAGGTGCATTAACAAATTTTTTGCAGCTGCTATAGGATCTAGTGAGAGTATATTATCATGCCTTACACCGTGGCCACTGAAGTTCTAGATTCTGATTGACTGGAAGGTGTGGATTAACATTTAATAACCTGGTGGTTTAATTGGACAACTATGACAAACTCACACTGATTTAGAATGGCAAACAGGTAGTCATTATGAAGCTATGGATAAAGCCAGCAACACCAGAGCCTTAGCCAAAGAGAGTGGAGCTGACGAGCTCGGGAAAACAAAAAACAAACAATTGAAATGACTTCTCACTGAGGACCACACAAGTTTAATTCTAAATGCGAACCATCTTTGCGTGAATCTGGCAGTTCAAGTCAACTAACCTTAGGAATAGCAGCTAAATAACATGTGTAAGGGACAGCTGCAGGGCCAGGGGGAGAAGACTGGAGAGGAAGTGCGACCAGAATCCCAGAGGAAAGAACGAGGTGTGGAGAAATCACAGGTGTCCCTTACATAGCTACTTACAGTATCCGCAGAAACAAAGGAAAACAATGTAGGCTGTGTGCAAATCGTTAACCTTTTGTTTCCAAATTTAGCATTTAAAGTTCTCAGAGTCAGCTTCAGGGGCACTCCAGTGATATCTGCATTGCTCTTTCACAAAGGTTGGAGATGCACAAGTGTTTGCCATTAGCACAGTACTAGCACATGGTGTGGAGCTGGGACCCAGCCCTTGTCACTGTTTAACTGTGGTCCTGTGCCCTGTTGCCTCCTGCACTCTGTCCCGCTTGAACTCAATCTCCCAGAGTGCCGCTGTCTCCCACAGCACAAGGCGATTTAGGTCCCATGCTCTGAGTGACCCAACAACATCAGTCAGCCAAGTTCATGAGTGTACACAGACACACACACTTCCAGATTCTAAGCAAATACTGTAGCTCTTGGCTCAGATATCTCCAGACAAAAATGTGTACAAACAAAATCCAGACTCATGACAAACGCACCGTCTTTACACACACACAGCCGGGTAATGGTTCACAAACCCACGCACAGAGCCACTTCAGTTTGCGTGCACACACTAAACAGATGTATTAAATTTTCAAAGATACACACCAACTCAACAGTTTATCAGAGTAGACACATAAACAGGAACACGCACGCACAGATGGACTCAGTTAATCTTGCCTTTCACTTACTCTCACAGTACACATACAGGCAGAACAGTTGACCGCTCACACACTGCTCTCTTTGGACAGTTCAGAGTATTTATTGTAAGAGCACATGCCACATCCAGACAGGAACATGACACTTGACATTGTCATCTGGAGAAGATGCTCCAAATTTTTAAACCACTTTTGTGTTTCATGTACACACCATCCCTCTTGTTTGTCTGCTGGATGCCTTTTCAGCCAGTCGAAAATGTCACAACACTGTCTTGTGTGCAGGCTGTGGTGTTGTGTGCACGCTGACCTTGTGGAGTTGTTACTCAGACCTTTCCTACTTCCCACACACCACAACTTTTAAACAGAGTGAAGACTTTTAATGGAAAGCATCCGCTTGCACTGGTGTTTGTCAGTTGACTCTTCCTTATATTGTTGTTCCCACACAGCCTGCTGCTCCGTGCAACGAGGGGATTCACTGTCAGTAAAGCAGAAACTAGAAGTACCTGATGAGACTTTGAGTGGTTTAGATCTGATTAATTCACAATGGTATGATAATGGAATCTCAATGCTTAGTTGCCTTTATCTTACGTTGGTTGAGGAACAACATTTGTTCCAGCATGTTCACATCAATCATCCTTAAACACAATATTAAATATTTGTTTTGATTCTTATCAGTTACAACAATGGGTGCAGTTTTAATTATATAGATCACAAAAATCATTTCCTCCAGCCCAGAGTAAGGGAAAGCACATTATCCAAAAAAGTTGAAAATCAGCTTTAACACCCCTGATGTTTTCCCTTTCTTTCAGATATGCCCCTCCACGTCCGGCGCAGCAGTGACCCTGCCCTGCTGACCATTAATGGCCCATTTGGTGGCGCCGAGTCACGGGTCCAAACAGAAGAGCCGCCATCGAGGAAGAACCCAACCCGCTGGTCCACCACTGCAGGCTTCCTGAAAGCTCGCCACTCCACCGGCACCAACAGCCTGGAGAGGAAGGTCGGCAGCCGGGAGATAGAGCCAACAACACACTCATATAAAAACTTCTAGACTTTGATGGCCATTTTTATACAGATGTGCTAAAGGCTTCTACGTAAACATCATGGGGAAAAAAAAGCTTCCCCTGAAAGTTGTCAGTAAATATTTATTTATTTTATTCTTTCTTTTTTTCAAGCATGTAAAAACAGTTGATATGTCAACACACATAATTTTACACATATCCAACAAATGCTAATCCAATATCATGTAAAATATTTCAAATCTGCAAAAAACATCTCCAGTCCAACTTTCCTGTCACTAAGAAAATCAACATGTTAAAAAAGAACTAGCCATATTCTCAATTCAAAATAGCATAGTTGTTTCCGTCGACTGTTAAAAAACAAACAAAAAAAACTATCAACAGACATCTTTAAAGCCGTCTGATGTGGCCAGTTGCAGTATAGGTCAGAAATCCTGCCACCTCTGTGTTAGTGGATAGGACAGGAGCCAAACTAAAACCTCAAAAGTACAAATCAAATACATTTTCCCCAAAGGTCCCTTTTGTGTTTTTTGGTAGATATTAAAACACTGATGTTTGTACAAGCGGTCACCTTTCTGGTAAGGTTGTTTCTAATGTTGCATGATGATACAAAAAGAGGTATTTCAGCTGATTTGACAGCTTTGATTGGTGGTCCGATGCTGTCGCTCCACTTCTGGTCGCTACTGCACAGAATATGGTTGCAAAAAAGCAAGATGGCAGGCGCTGTACTCACAATAGTTTGTCTTCATTTTTGCATAGTGGAAGGACGTGGAGACACCATGTCCTTCATATACTGTATATGTCAGTGTTCGTTTCACATTACAGAACCGGAATCGACTGAACACTTTGCTCGTATGTGTGTGCAGGGTAAAGGTATGGACACATACCGCAGCCTGCCGCGGGACGCAGGGACCTGGGCCAATCAGAGAGAGTTTCAGAGAGAAGCAGCCCGGTCATCACTCAGTGCCAATCACCCAATAGTGGACCACTGGCTGCAGAGACAAGAACAGGTAAGGCCGTGAACTTGTATTTGACATAACATGACATAGCTGTTTTGTGTGGTGGATGCTTAAACTAGTAGAAGACCACCGTTTTTCACCACGGACGACCACAGTAGAAAACGCCTAACCATGACAATACACTTGTCTACTTGATAAATGTTGGTCGATGAATATACACACAGTGAACTTTGCACTCACACTACATTACACGAGAATCTGTCCCATAAAATACCTTGGAAACAGTTTTTGGTTTTGCTCTTTGGCAGTGCTTCTGTGTTTATCCTGCTGGTTGACATCACATATTTTCAGCTACGGTATCGTGAAAACAGGCTTCTGTCTAGACTTGGTGTGCTGTAGCCTCAGTGGAGAAGTGTTCAGTGTTTCCTCTAGACATTTAATGTTTGGAATATGGGTCATGAATATTATGTCAACTTTTGATCTAAAGCAATGTAATTATCTGAGGATTGTCAGTGAAGTAAAGGTTGATCCACGGAGATGAACACAACAAAAAAGTTACATTACAAATTCCTGGAACTTGGTAAACCCCCCATTAAAGGTACAACAGACAGCACTTTTATAAAACCGCACTCGTCTTTTATCATCTGTTTTGCTTTTTGTCCTTACAAAACATGTTCAGCTATTGAGCCTGCAGAGAGCTACAGCCAGTCTCACCCCAACACTAGCAATCAGCCACAAGCTCAGTTGAAAGCCTGTCTGACTGGACTAGATCCAGTCCAGAGCCCAACCCAATTCTGTCACTCCCCTGACCCTCAGCAAAGAGGTGAAAAGTGAGGAATTTACACCATAAATCCACAATGACACATTTTTCATGGAAAGAAAAATAACACAGTGTTGATATAGTAAATAATGTCCAGTACATATGGTCCTGTTTAAGTGGACAAAGTCAGAGGCTCCTTTCCCACTGGGGTCTCGCATATCAACATTTTGTTTGAATATGATCATATCATGACCTTCATGAATCATTCAGAACATATTTGGTCTTTGCGTAGGTTGCTTTATTAAAACTGGGGTAAAGTTAGAAATTTAGGTTGTAAAAACACAGGATCAGCAAAGTGACCAAGGTAAATAAAGGTGTGTCCACATACCAGTCAGCAGTTGGGTGCTGTCAGACTCCATGTGGTCGACCAGCATCTGCAGTTTTTTGGCTTACTGAGAACAGCTGACACTGATCTGCCCCTGTCAGTAACCGTTTGGTCAGTTCAGAACATTGCAGTCAATAAGGGAGTTGTCTGACTTGCCTGTACATGTGTGCAAAGCAGACATTCTTCATCTGTGTCCCAAATATATGATAAGACTGTCATGGAAAACTACTTACTAGTTATTTTGCTCTCATGCAGTGACAATGTGCTGTTCATACCATGTATACTGGGAACAAGCTGACCTTTAGCTGCAGGCTGTCGTGTGTTCTGGGACAACAATATGAGTGACGTACTGTAGCGGTCCATCTTTGTTGGTGCTAGTTCTTTAAAGTCGTCTTTGATTCAGAACTTTTCCAACAGTTTTAAACATGGTAGTTGATTTATCTCTAGCTCTGATAAGTGCCACCTAACTCAGACTTGTTACTGTTTTTGTTGTTATACAAGTTCTTTTGCTAACAGGATCTTCCACAGAAGGGTTCAACGAGTTCCCATCATCTATCAGTGTAGACCTGTGCCTGGCTTATAACATGTTTCAGTATGGGGGGGGTTAAGTGGTGGAGGTCATTGCAGGGTGCTGGAGTCAGTATTCATGACCATCTGCTGCAACCCGCAGACATACACACGCATACAGACTGAAACCCACAGGTCCCACACCATCTACTGAGTCTGCTGACAGGCCTCACGGTGACGTGAACAGCTGCATCAGTCTGTGTGGCCCTGTGATGTGTGCGTTTGTCTCAGTTAATGCTGTTTCTTGGTGTGATGGTGAGAGGTGGCGTGTGCTTGTGGCAGCACAGAAAATGACCTAGTTGACGAGTCTGAATCAAAGTTACAGGACCAAATGTACAGTAATCAGATTTCGTCTTATCTATCGTGCACACTCTCCAGGCTGCACTGCTGTTGCTGGCCAAGCTTGGCCAGTGTAGAGAATATTTCTGCTTGCTGCCACTGTTTTATGTCACATTGATTTAAGCTCCACTTAATTTAGCTTACTTTGTTCCAGGAAGGCTGCCTGATGAGAAAAGGCAGCAGTTGTTTTGTTCCAGACTTGATAATCAAATGAAAAAGTAGACATGGAACACCAAGCTAAAGAAACATCACTTTTATTAAAAGCCAAAATCCATTACTTCACTATAGATTGTAGACTGATGTTGTTTTACGATGTCTTGAATGTGTGCGTGATTACTCTCCTGTATCTTCTTCCAAATAACCCTTCTTGTCACTGTATTTCATTTTATTAGAATGGAGTTGAATAGAGAAGCAGCCACACTCTGACCACATAAAACTTCTTAAAACCTCAAGTGATTCTCTAACCTTGACAGTACATCATTGAGAAAATCTGATGCCTCATCTCCCAGCTTTCATACTAATGCTGTTGCACGGTCTGGTCTGATTCACTGCGAGCAAGCAGAATCTTATTTATAAGCACATTTCACAAGGAAAATCCAATGTGACTCTCAGAAAAGCAAACAACATTACAACTGTACGAGTGGAGTTATTTCCAACAATAACAGAGCTCTTGGCTCCAGCTTTTGGTTACACCTAAAAGCTATCATCAGTCACCAGCGCTGCTTTTATAAGACATTTGATAGATAAAGAAAGGCTTGGTTTAAAGGGCCTGCACACTCACAAGGATGTTCAGTTATTCTAATTAAACCTCTGCTCAGGTTGGAGACGGGTGAAGTCGTGGTGAATTACGTGAGGTCATTACACTCCACGCACTAATGAGAATGATGAAAGTTTTCTCACCCTGAAGGCTGCATCAGAATTAGTTTGTGAGTGAGGAAGATGTCAGTCACGTACAGTCTGTACACACAAGGCTAACCCAGCAAAATAAGGGGAATCACCTAGTGCAGCAGGGCTGTGCGGGGCCTTTAAGGTCTAATTGTTGCATCCATCAGTTAAGCACAAACTTTCCGTAGTCGTTCCCAATGTCTATACCTCTATCAGTATGTAACTTATTATATTATTAGCATATTTGGCTTACCCAGCAAAACTGAAATGAATGTTTAGTTTTAATCTTTTTTATTTTTATTATCAGGAGAGTCACCTGCTGTTGTCAAACGGTTTGCCAGAGTGCTTATTTGCTGCAGTAATTCAGAAGCCTAGAGAAAAATCTCATATTCGGCTTTTTGTCGAATATAGAACATAATAGAAAATATAATGTAGAACAGCAAAGACAACAACATAGAACTGGAGAATCCAGGCAGGTCCATTTATGGCACTTCACTGATCAGTGAATAGGAGCAGCAGCACTTTTTTCCTCATTGATTAATCTGCTGATTGTTTTTCAGTTGATAATTTTGTTTTTTTGAGTGGGGTTGAAAAATGGAGTTTCCCAGAATGTGTTGTTTTGTTCAATCAACAGTCCTAAACCTAAAGATATTCAATGTATTATTATAAAAGACCAGGAAAACCAGTTTACTTTGTCTTTTCTCATCCACCTTCATCTAAGATGATAGCTTCCAGCTTCTGGTTCTGATTCTCTCAAGCTGACACTGGGAGTTGGTTCCATAGGAGAGAAAACCAGAGAATATCACCTGAGCATTCTGTCTCAAAGTGATGCTGAAAAACTGGTCCATGCATTTGTTACTTCCAGGCTGGACTACTGTAACGTTTTACTATCAGGATGTCCCAATAATTCCCTAAAAAGCCTCCAGTTAATCCAAAATGCTGCAGCCAGAGTACTGACAGGAACTAGCAAGAGAGATCATATCTCTCCCATATTAGCTTCTCTCCACTGGCTCCCTGTAAAATTCAGAATAGAATTCAAAATCCTTCTCCTAACATACAAAGCCCTTAATGACAAGGCTCCATCGTATCTTAAAGACCTCGTAGAGCCTTATCATCCTAACAGAGCACTTCGCTCTTAGAGTGCAGGTTTACTTGTGGTTCCTAGAGTCCACAGAAGTAGAATGGGAGGCAGAGCCTTTAGCTATCAAGCTCCTCTCCTATGGAACCAACTCCCAGTCTCAGCTTGAGAGAATCAGAACCAGAAGCTGGAAGCTATCATCTTAGATGAAGGTGGATGAGAAAAGACAAAGTAAACTGGTGTCTCGCAGCTTCTGACTGACTGAACACATGAGCCAGGTAATCAGCAGCAGGTAGGGCAGAGATAATTAGAAAACAAGTAGGGCAGCGGCACTCGAGGACTGGGATTGGCCTCTCCTGGCCTAGAGAGTCATTTTCCAGTAGCACACAAAATAGCATAGTTTGGGAATGAACAACAGTAAAGCAAGATGAGAATATGCAGTGATTACACTAGATAACAGTAGAGGACCTTGGAGGGGTGAATTAAGCAAAGCAGTTTCATCTTATGTTAGTTTCGTCTTATCTTCCTAGAATGACATGGAACACAGGAGTATGAAATGAGCAGAAGAAGCAGAAGAGAGTGTCACGTAAAGAAGTAGGCCTATTTCACTCGTGGAGAATTCAGCTTCTGCCATAACAAAACGTACAGAACAGGGCATTACGGTTGCACTGAAGTGAGCCGGATTGAATCGCACTGAAATGAACAAAACTGTTCTCCATTCCCGTGTGTGTGATTGTGTGTGCCGGCAGCAGACTCAGCGGCTTCTGACACGCAGCCGAAATTGAACTGTGATAGGTTTGAGTTACATTCATACGCCCCTACACTCCCGGCCCCATTTGGCAACAGGTATGGGGTTGCCATGGCAACAGCGAGCTGTCAGTCAAGTCTGTATTAATGAGATTTGGTTGGGGGTGCTGAAGCTGTGTCGAGAATAAAGGCCTGCACTACTGCCTCTGAGTGTGTGTCCACCCGTCCACGAGGGCATTTATGCATCTGTGTGTATGTGTTTGTGGCACCATGAGTGTGTGTTTTATGTGTCAGCAATAGACTTGGTTGCAAATCAGCCAATTAAGAACAAAAGCTACAAGCCGCTGAACTGCCTTCAGTGTGAGTGTAGGCAGCTGAACCCCTATGCACAGCACACGCACACCCACAGCCCCGTACCCTGTGTGGGTCAGCCATCACCCCTCCAATGGGCTCCAGCAGTCTCTGAGGACTTCCATGTCACATGCCTGTATGTGTTGTATACAGTATGGTTCTTTTGAATACTTCTTTAGTGTTTTGACAGAGATGCTTGTGCAGTTTGTAAGTGAAACTCTCCAGGATGATCTAACCTCTCTCTGGCGGCGTATAACGGTGCGTGTGTGTTTGTCACTGTCGAGTGAAAACCGCCACAGTAGGTAGATGATTTCTGAACACATTCACTTAAACAGTCAGATTAAATTCACCTTTATGGGTGAATAATATTATATTTTCCTGATTCTTAAGATAAAAAAGAAAAGTCCAAAGATCCAAAAATACATATGAACCATGAACATTTCTTATTTTAATTTGATTTGTGGACAATACACCAACAGGACGACGCTGGGTTTGTTTCTGTATGCACAGAAGTCTCCCCTGAGCTCTGACAACACTTGTATTCTTGTTACATGGAGCTGGAGCCAGACACCATGCACACAGAGAACCTAGATTTTTTTTACTGCATCAGGATAACTCGCATATGCTGTCAGACTCGAGCACACAAAATGATCTGCCCCTTGCTTTATTCATCCTTAAAGCATAAATAATGAAGATGTTTGACACATTTTTCTCCGTGCAAAAATAGAAACAGAAACAAACAACTGTAGCCTCATATTGATGTTATAGAGACCTCATTTGTGTTTTAATGGTGTAATCTGCAGCAGTTTCATTTATTCTAATGTCATGTGACTCGAGTCCACACCTCTGTTGTGTACCACAGGTTAGATCCAACCCACAGCTGGCTGAAAACACCAAGCCAATGGAGTGGGGCGTAGGTTTCCAAAACAACATTTGGCTGAAGAAATGTATAATGCAAATACATAATTACATCAGGTATAACAGACAAAACCGAATCGACACTATAGTTCCATTAATAACTAAGGGGTAAATGGAAACGGAAAAAGCCGGTTCTTAAGACAGGATTTAAAAAAGTGTTAGTGGAATATGAAAACCTGATAGCAACAGGTAAATGGTGTCATAAATTTGGAATACCTATCTTTAATGCTCATTAGTGATGCATTTTGGGTTGTAGCAGCAGCAACGATTTGTTTTGAAACTTGGAAAAACTGGCTAATTAGAATGAAAAGCCAGAGCTACCATCACTGAGGGCTACACGGGCCGATGTTTTGTCAACAGAAAATCGGAAGGAAATGAACTGACTGACAAGTGTGAACTTGGAGATTTGGTGCAAATACAACGAGGTCAGCCATAAACAATACCTGCCTCTATGTACCAATGGAAATTAAAGTCATGGCGTTTTGAGGGCATGTCCGCGTCTCAGTAAGGAAACCTTTGAAATGTGGTTGGCTGGAGTGACCCGTAACTAACTGTAGCCACCGTCTCCTCATCACACTGTGTGGTGATAACTCATTGAGTGTCACATCGGACTAACCCTGGTAGCTTTCAGCGTGTAGTGAAGTGTGTGATGCCGTGGACACAGAAGCTTGGTTTTGTAGCGAGTGTGCGGTTGTGATGCTGCTGTGTGTCCTCAGCCATTAGACTGCTGAGGGACGGAGTTATCTTTCATGGTGGGATGGAGGCATCACACAACTCACTGGGGATGTTGTTATACAGCTGTATGAAGGCAAGCCTGCACCAAAACACACACACACACATCTATATACCTGTGCAGCAATGTTAATGCTGCCGTATGCATGTGTGCACTCTGATGGTTACTGTTTGTTACACACGCCTTAACACACTGACACACAGCCTCTAGCAAGCTAGTTTGTTAGATAAATGTACAAATATTTGCACACATAGCACACAGTTACACACACTCAAACACATGGGATTCCATTAATACACACACACACACACACACACACAGAACAACAAATACATTTACATACATTTAAACTAAAGTGAACAAGTGTTTGTGCACACATACACAATAGAAACACAATTGCTCTGGAAGCATATGCACCAAAACAAATCTTTTGTAAGCACACACACTTTTCTCCTGTGCTTCTTAACTAACAAGGCTCCATGCAGCGTGTGGAATGGAGAGTTGAATCCCTCAGGTACACAGTGCAGCTTTAGCAGGATAAATCATGCAGACCTGAGCCACACTCTCATAAATCACTTCAGACCGAGTTTGTGTGCCTGAGTGTGTTTGCATGTCCATGCATAATGTGCACTCAGACCTGCATGTTCAAGTTTTGTTGAGTATCTATATCTGTGGGGCGTTATTTTTGTTATGTATATGCAGATATGTAGCATACATAGCATTTTCTGTGTTAGGCGTCAAGCGATCTGTAGGTGAATCAGCTGTAAGTGTGTGTGTGTGTGTGTGTGTGTGTGTTAATAAGACAGATAAAAGACAGATAAAAGTGACCATCCGCTTTTCAGAGCAACAGGAGCTGCTCAGGAGACTCAGATCAAACGACCAGTAGGTGCTGCTGTGGAGCTTAGATTTAAGAAGCACACGTTTGAGTGTGTGTTTGCATCCACATGTTGTGTCCTTATGTGTCTGCTGTTTGAGTGTAGTATGAATGGGTCAACAGAAATTTTGCCCACATGTTGTGTCCTTATGTGTCTGCTCTTTGAGTGTAGTGTGAATGGGTCAACAGAAATTCTGTAGGTGTGTGTTTCTGTTTGCAGATGTGTGAACAGTTTGGGGGTAATCTGCGGCCACCTTGTTCTTATGAGCCCGTAGTATGACTCCTCACGCCATCTGTATTATTCTTATGTGAGTCTTTGTGTCACTTCGCAACCTGTTCTGTTACTCAGAATTCACTATGAAACTCATACATACAGTAGGTAATCTGTTTTCTGTTTAACCTACTAGTTCTTCTGTTATCCTCTGCCCCCTGTCTTCACCTTTCTGTCCCTGATCTTTGGGATCATTTTATCACCCATTTGAAGGATAATGTGATAAAATAGGCCACTGTTGCTCTGGACAGTCATTTGCAATGGGTTAGAACAACAAGGTAGGTGAGTTTGTTTCAAATGATATATGTTCGCTCTTTCATGTTTGGGTTTTGTTATTTCATCTTGTACCTAGATAGACAGGTCTTTGTTTTGTGCTGTAAGTCTCTTTATCCTGATAAAGGCAGATGATGTTATATTAATATGAAGATTACAGACACTAATATTTCCCCAGTAGCTGAAGGACAAGGGCGTAATGTAAATCTTAAGCCACTTGGAATAATTAAAAGAAACCTCTGGGTGTCAGTGGATTTTGTGCCTCTGTATTTCAGTTACACACAAATCTCACATATTCATCATCATTTATTTGACACACACATCTGTCACTGCTGACTGAATATATTGTTCACTGAAAAACCTTTCTGCCTCAAGCACAAAGACCTTTAGAAATATAGTAAATTTTAGCATTCGTTCTCTTTAGATGCACACATCATCACGCGTATAAAAATCATCCTGCTCTCCTCGCAGCCTTTTTCCTTGATATTGTGCTCCCCATCTCCTTCCCCACTGAGCCTCCATTTTCTCCCTACTGCTCATGTCACCTCCTCACATCTCTTTTATTTCCATTCCTTTCCATCTCTCTACCCTCCTTTTCTCCTCATCTCCTCGTCGCCTTTGATCTTTTGGTTTTAATATGACAGAGAGCTGTGGGAGCCCAGATCCCTTCCAACTGGGAGGGACAGGGCCAGAGAGCAGGAATAGAGAAATGGAGAGAAGATGAAAGACAGTTCTGCCCCTCTGGAGAGTTTGCACTTCCTAAAGGGGGATCTCCACCTTGGGGTGCAGCCTGCCAGCAGGACTTTGCACACACACACACAAAAGCACGTGATTTGCTGTTCATCACCTGCTATCAGGATCTAATTAGACCTCATCACCTCATCTCAGACCTCATGCAGTTGGACAGATGGCAGCTCTTTCTCAAACCCAATCCACCTGTTGAGGTGCAGGAAAAAGGAAGAAAAATGTACACAGTCGAATCAAAGATAAGAATCTCAATTTTGTAAACATGCTGCGCTCCACGGGTTTATCATTAGCACAGAGAAAATGAACAGGAGATAGAGACGTTGGCAGACGAGAGTATTCTGTTTATCAGAGGTCTGTAAAGCGATCAAAGACAGACGAGCTGGACGACAGCAGCAGGTGTCAGCTGTTATCAGAGGAGAATCGCAGGGATCTGACAGAGGAGAGATAGGGCTGATTATTGAGGCCTGGTGAGCTCTGACAATGAAATCCTGCCAACTGAGGACAGCCAGAGAGATTGCCCTGGAAATGGAGGCTCATGGGTTTCATTTCAAAACAGCTGAACCCTCAGCCTTCACCTTGTGCACTGAAAATGATGTTTAGCCAATTGTAAAGCTGTAATTCTGATACAGAAGACATGATGCATTTTGGGTGGCTTTCTGTGTATCCATCACCAAATCTTGCACTTAAAATAAAATGTATTAAATAGCCTCCTGCTGTTTCGGGGGCCTTTTCCCACAACTATCAAATGTATCCTGCAGAAGCACAAAGCTGTTGCATCATATTAAAAGATTATGGCACAAGTACTTTTGAGTTTCAGGATCAAATATTGGTGAGTGGGCATGTTGCACTCTCTGGAAATGTGACAATATTAATTTGCATTTGTTAATTAGTTCCGTTTTGTTTATTGTCCAGAAACGGAGTTTAAAAACACATCAGTACTTGATAGTGAATGCAAATCCTCCTGTAATAGCACTGGTGATAAGACAACAGATGGCCAAACATCAGGTCAGTAAAGAGTTTATTGTAGTAGTTGTATTTTCTTTGGTTTTGAGCCCCCAGGTCTTATTACTGCATTAAATTGACCCAATTACTGCCAAATTCTGATGCTAAAAAATGACAATTTTGTTGATTAGATGCTTAAGATTTTATCATAAATGAGCCGTGGACCTTATAATGGCATATAAATAGGTCACAAATATTGATGGACCACAAGTTAGAAGTATAAACCACTATGAATGAAATGTTTGTCTACTTTAGAAACAGTTTATTCTCGGTTTACCTGTTCAGCTGTAGGTCATCCTGTGTAAAGCTGTTGAGTCTTTGCCTGTGCTGCTGGGTGTACAGCTGTTGAGGTGTTGTGCTGATGGTGCTGCACACACTGCTGCAAAGCACTGCAGCAGGAAGTGGGAAAAAGTCCTAGAGGGAGATGCCACAGAGTGAGTGTGACTTTCTGTGTTTTCTCCCTGACTTGTTTATATAACCACATCCTTCTCAGCAGCAGCAGCCATTACAGTTGGAGTCAGTCAGAATAATGGCCTTCAATCTGACAGCTGTACCTCGGTGTGCATGTGTGTGTGATGCTTGTCACCATCATCCCTGGCTCCCTTCCTCTCAGATGGGTAGTTATTTTGCTCCATCGCGGTGGCTCCATCAGGAGTCTCATCTCATAAGTGGTGCATCGCATAACAAGCTGTGTGACCAGCCACAGTCCGCCCCCGTCACCACGGTTTTTAGGGCATACAGGAAATTCACCATGTGATTTTAGACCCAGTTTCCATACATCTGATGAAACCACTCAGAGAAAAGTTTGCAAACTTGATGGTAGTTCTCATTATCTTTTACTCCCCAATATGTGCAATGTTTAGAAGATGCCCTGTGTCTTTGCCTTAGCCCAGTGGGGGTGTTCAGTGGTGTACCATCTCAATCACATGGCACAGTGAAGTAATTAGATTTATTATGTTCATCTTTTAGTTAAGAAAATCCTGATTTGCACAGGATTTATCAAACCTGTTTTTTCTTTGGTTGGTGGTGCTATAGTCACTGAACTGAACACAGTAAGACATCCTCCACTTCAGCTTTGTCTTCAGGAGGCTGGGGCCAAAGGTTTCTTCTTGACTCTACAGTAATTTTTTATCATAAAAGATTTTCATGATGGCAAAACATAAAACAAATAATCCTCTACACCCCCCTCTGTTCTCTCTGGCTTTTACAGCTTACTTGTCCGGGGACAAACTTAATTGTCGATGTTTGGACACATCTGGTTTGCTCAGGGTGATTCAGTGTATCCATTTTGCTTATAGGTTTTAAAATGGACTTTGTGCTGTATAAACACACACATTCATGGTAGGTTACAGGGTGAAAGCGTATTCTTGACTTAAAAAAAAAATCATGTTTATGTTTATGCATATTTACACTCTTATATGACATGTTTGTCATTTAAATTGGTGCCATATTCCAAATGGCTAATGAATGAAAAGAAGTATCTGACTAAATGAGCAGAAACAGACACAGATGCTTTAATACAGCATATGAAGCTTAATTGAATATAATGAGAATAAAGTGAATCGTATGCCGAGGCCTTCAGAGTCGACACCTGCAGATAACAGTTATTTTCATTTTTAATTAAGCTGCGGATTCTTTCCTCAATTAATTGAGTCAGTTTGTCCATCACAGTTTCACACAACACCATTTGACATATTCAGATGTTTATTCAGCTTTTACTCCCCAAAGAAAAAAGAACAGCAAATATGTGTATTTTAAAAACCGACACCAATTAGTTTGTCGAAAATGAAGTAAAAATGCTCGAGTGATTATCAGAATGTTTCAGCCAATGATATCAGCTCTATATCTATGGGACATTTGACAGTGATATGCTTTACACTTTTAGCCACTGTCATCAAAGCAACAAAGGCATATCTTTTGAAAGAACAGTGTTTTATCCCTTCAGCGGACTATAGGCCTAATCTGTGATGAGGAGACCTGATGCTGCTCTTGAGGTTTGTGGTGGCCCAGCACCTTTTTCTTTATTTAAATTTTATTAAAATGTCACCAAACATGTATTGGTTCGACCTCCTGGGTTTGTGTAAACTAATCCGGCGTCATGTCTTTGTGTATGCATTTGCATGTGTGTTCATGCTTGATCCATTCCAGATGACCTCTAGTTCCTTTCTTCATATATACAGTACATACGGTATAAACACACACACGCGCATTTTTGCAGGCTTCCTCTCCTTCTTTCCACCTCGTTTGCTCTCCATGTAGTCTGTTCCCTCACTGTATCTTATTCTCGTCCTCACCCACACACACTCACACTCGCTCCCTCCACCTGTGTCATGTTTGACATTGTCAGGAGAGCCAAGCCAAGCTGATTCTGTCAGCGTGTGTTGGATTCAGGCCTACGTCAACGTTCAGCCGACTCTGGCTGATTACTGTCTAAATAATCCGTCCACACCACTGGAATGCCAGACGGCCTCAAAGAGCAGGCGAGGACCTCAGCAGAGTGAAGGAAGGCATTTTAGTTGCCTCCATAAAGAACTGCTGGATTGTGCAGAGTCTATGCACTGGAATTGTAAATATTCAACAGAAAAACAAATGATTTCAGTGCATGTTAGAATTAAAATGGACTTCCCAGAAATGACTTGACTGATCACATTATGTAATGAACTGCCTTTTAAGTTAAATTCATTGAATAGTTTGTAAATGCTTTAGGTGAATGAAATTGATGGAGAAACCTTTTGCATCTTTTTGCTCTGACAACTGAAAGCCAGCAAATAAAATGTCAGAACATCCCTGAATCCCATTGGATTTTGAGTTGGGAGTTTTCAAAGCGTTGTTTGTCGTCCTTTGGATGAGCTTTCTCAGGTGTTCTTTGTCTGCCTCTCTGTCATTCCCTTTGAGTCTGTCTGCCTGCCCTTCTTTTTTCATCTTTAGTCTTTTATGTCTCTGTTCCATCTCCCCATCTTCCCCACGCTCTCAGGAGAAATAGTCACTGAAGCACTTCTCACTAATCTATTTCTCATAGAAGATATCTCTACTAAATATCGCAAGGAACCAAGTCATCATAAAACACCCATCTCGCTGTGCTGAATCACCACAGGAACCTACCAAAATGTGTCGAGCCGTGTAACATTCATCCCAGGTTCTGAGTTGGTTTCCACTGATAACACAGGGAGAAATACAGCGGAAAAACAAAACAGGATGGTCTGCATTAACCTGTTAGGGTTGTGATGGTTCGGGAAGCACAGGGCATACCGCTCATTAGGTTCTGACACTGGAAATGCAGCTGAACACACCTCGGCAAGTCGCAGAACAAGTGCCAATCACACCTTCCACAATTCCATTTCGAGTGACACGACTGAGCTCTCAGGGAATTCACTCCAAAAATGTGAGGTTTAAATGATTTAGGTTACTGATGAGGTCTCCATCGTTTACTATTTGGAGAAGATTGCAGTGCAGATTTTGCTGTGAGACATCCCTCTACCCACCTCATCCAACTTGGATTGAATTAGATCATAGAAATTGCAGCTGAATTAAGTGGATTCCTACAGCAGCTCCACCGGAAGTCTCATTTTGTTCACACTGTTACTGCCTCTGGTAGCTCAGTGACATCCACAGATGCAGCAATGCAGATGTAGAATGTGTGGTGACGAGCTGTGGTAAAGGCGGCGTCTGTACACTGGGTTATAGGCTCACACCTCTGACTGAACATGGCAGCATGAAAGTCAAACGATTACACTTTTTTTTTTTTACAACACAGTACATACTTGAACAAATAAACATTATAGATTCTAGATGGATTAAAAGTTTAAATAGTGTCAATCACAAATGACAAGTGATTATTTTCTGGTGATTAATTGATGGGTTAATTGACTAATTGCTTTAACTCTAACACTGCATGTGATTCTGTTGACTTCAGTCAACAGTAAAAGGATTCAAGACCAGATACAAGTATATAGACATGCACCAAATGTACAGCTTTTTCCTTATGTTCTGACAATGGCTTTCACTTCTCTTTTTCCCTCCACCATTTAAAATGAAAACAAACTAAACCAGGAGCAAAGTAAAGCAGATGCACACAAACACATCCTCTCCTCATGTATAGGCCTGGCCACCAGTCAGGATGATATAAACTCTGATAACGTCCCCTCTGCCAAATGAATTCTCGAGTTATTGACGATGCCATCCACCCGTCTGGATCCCATTATCAAAGTGTCTTCAAAGGAGACTAATTGAATTAACGGAGGGACCTGTAATTGAAAGCTTGCTTTTACTGATGCATTGTGGTCTTGCACGAAGCAGTGTCACCATCCATCAAGCGCGTCTCTCTCCAGACTGATCGGAGTGAGTTGTGCACTGCGGTGTCAACATTATCAGGGACGTAAAGTGGATTTGATCCTGAGAAATGGCAAAGTTTCTTCATATAACAACTTTGTTTTTTCCTTTCTAAAGTTTTCTGTCTAATCACTGGATTTAGTAACAGTTCAGATGACTTAAATGTTAAATATGGATTCTCTTTCCCAGCTGCTACCAGCCCGACATCCTACAGCAGCACCTCTGACCTCAGTCACTGACCCAGTGAATAAGAAGTTCACATGCAGTGATGTTTGATCACCACATCCCCTGACACAGTGACGTGTCTGTGTCCGCCCAGGCTGGCTGCAGTGACGCTGCCTTCACTGAAGGTTTAGGTAGAAATCTGAAGAGTCTGTGAGATGAGTCTCCGTGTGTGTTTGTGTGTTCTTGTACTTGCTACATAGTGAGAACCAAAAAAAAAAGTATTTTTTACTACAGAGTGAGGACATTTTTGGAAAATAAGGACATTTTGGCCGGGTTCAGGTTAGACTTAGGCCCAAGACTGCAGTTGTTAATAGTCTTCTTTTATAAGAACAGTGGTAGAACGGTGTCCATGGTTGGACTCTCAGAGGTGACTGCCGTTACAAGTCAGCTGGACCAGTCACTGTTTAACCTGAGCAAACACAATGCAGATGCTGTATGTCAAGCCACATATCTGCTCTTTGCTTGGGTGGGGAAAGGGTTCAGGGATGCTTTGTGGTAAGGGCAAGTTAGGTCTGGAAAATGGTGGTACTTCCTATGGGACTTAAGATTTATGATGGCATGATGTGGCTGACACCCCCCTCTTTGGGGCCAAATAATGGGTAGACATCATTTAACTTGTATACCGAGCTTCCATAAAATTGATCTCCTGTTCTTTGGTGCATTTAATTGTGTATTATTGACCAGTTTAGGTGTTAGGGGAAGGGTTGTGGTTAGGTGTTAGTTCTGATGGTTAAGTGTTAGGGTAAGGGAATGCATTATGTCAAAGAGTGTCCTCACAAAGACAGAAGTACAAGTATGCATGTGTGTGCTGTCTCACCTCCCAGAAATTGAACAGATTTCTAGTTGTCTCTTGCTGAAAGAGGTCACACACCCACTGACCCAGGAGCTATTTGTGGGGTTTTTTCTCCTCTTGCTCTCTCTTTTCTTTCTCTTATCGCTGCTGTTTCTTTTAAATCTGAGTGCTGCTCGGAGCAGCAGTGATCTCATGGCTTGGTGTCGTCAGACATCAATCCAAAGTTGTGGTCCACTTCTGTGGTGTCTTTTCTTGGATTTTCTGTTGATGTAGTTTGAGCTCCTGGATGTAGTCCTGACCTTCGCTGCCTGTTTCTTCAGTTTCTCCTTAGGTCTCTCCCGTCTCTTCTTTACTCCCTTTTTCAGTGGCCGAAAAAGTAACTAAGTACATTTACCCACGTATTGTGTAATATGTCATTCAGCATTTCTTTAGCTACAAGTATATTTTTATGCTAATATTTTGGTACTTTTATCTAAGTAACATTTTAAATGCAGGACTTCTATGCGTAACAGTATTCTTACACTGTGATTTGAGTACTTCTTCCATCACCGGCATTTTTAACAGATGAAGGTTAGGTGTAGGAAATATTGTTAGTGAAAATGTAACTAACTTTGCAGCATAGTTTACTGACGTATCCTCTTTAATCCATATGCATTTCCAAATATAGCATGCAGCGATCATCATATTAAACTATGCTAACACTGTGTCCACCTAGAAGGTCAGGTATCAGAGCAGCAGCACCGGGGCTCCGCAAGGCGTTCAAGGACCATAGAGGGTGAAGGTCAGCCATGTTTTGGAAGCGCTCAGAGTCCACTTATTGTCTGATGGCAGGGCTGGGGCAAATGTACAGCAAGATTCTTTGAATTTGGTGTAAAGCATTTGTTTTGTGCATGCTCACATTGACCATAGTGTAATTAGTGCTGAGAGTATCACTTAGGCCAATTTTGTAGTCTCTAGTCCAGTGTTTCATCTGGTTGTAAACATATGGAGCTCTACTGGAGAGGACACAGATACCAGTTCATGGATGCCTGTGTGTGCCTCTGTCGGTGTGTTCATGGTGTATTTTTAGCAAGGAAAAAACATCTGTATTTATGAACAAGTGCTTCTCAGTGGTGTGCATGTGAACATTTTTCTACTGAAATCCAGATGTAGTTTGTTTTTGACATGAAGCGAGATGTACAGCATCACGTAATGACACTTAATGATGCTGTTTTTTAAAACTCTGACTCGACTGACGGCATCAGCACTCAACTTGACAAGATTTGTCTACCTTTCGCAGAGGTTGTCATTGTGAAGATGTGCAACTTCAGCACCGACTCTAATGATCAGAGAGTTTCATTCTGTTAACGTTTTGGAGATGTGATCATTTGGATTTTAGGATTTTAATGCAGTCTTAAAGAAGTGATGGGCTCCAGGTAAAATGGCTGTAAATACTGTTTGTTTTGTAACTCTTTATGTTCTTTTTATGGATTTTAAACTCGTCTCATTTATTCACCTCTCTCTGTTTTTCCATTCCTGCAAATAAAACTGCCACAGCGTCTGTATACATCCACAGCAGTGTGCGAGTCACAGTGTGGTCACTGTGGCACAAAAGAAGAAAGAGAAGCACTTCATTAAAGTGCAGCATTACCTCGCTCGCTCTCTCACCCATACATACACTCTAGGCACAGACCACTTCATTTAGTTTGAGAGATAGAAAGGACAGGCCCCAATGGATTCTCCGATTAATCTTTAATGAGCCCCAGGGCCTGAAAACTGCCCGACTGCCTCTCCTTCTCTACATCCAGGAAACAAACAATGACTCGATTGGAAAACACATCGGCCGCTCCTCCTCGTACCTGCCTGTCTGTCTCTGTGTGTCTGCCCGCCAGCCATTAACCCCCCGACTCAGGCCTGAATTATTAATGCGCCTATCTATCTCTGTGCTCACCCGGCCCACTCCCAGCAACGGGAATGGGTGATGGCTTGATGGTGTGGCTGTGGGGATGCTTTTCTGAGTGTCTCCTGCTGAGAGGGAAGGTTGGAGTAAGTGCTGATTGGTGCGTCTGTTGTTCAAACTGGTTGAGTCAGCTCAGGTTGTGGTGAATGTTTGTCTCGGTTCAAACAAGCCTTATTTTCTTCACAGCTTGTACCATCTTCTCTTCTCTTCTCTTCTCTTCTAGAATCACGTAAACACAACCAGCCAACAACTTTAACAACTGACCATATTGTCTACATTTTAGCATTAACAAATCATGCTGTTCTGTTTGACGTATAGATACTAGGTTGATTTACTATAAACAAACAAGGCCATCATCCTCATCATCCACTGCTAACAGCCTCTACACATTTTTTCCCCAAAAGCAAGATGACTTTACAGCACAAACAGGAACAGGCTGTCATCCTTCCAGAGAAAATGGACTTGAAACCTTCATGACAGCAGATAGTGGGGAGAATGAAAGCCAGAATGAAAAATTGCTTCCACCTGCTGCAGCTCAAACTTCATTCTTGACCTTAGTAACAGCAGTTTCTCTCCCTGGCGTCCATTTGGTAGCTGTTCTGAACATTTCAATCATATAACAGGGATTCATCAGCAGATGGCCTTGCCCTTATGCAAACTGCAGATAGTCGCTAGTCAAATTTCATTCTTTTGAAAACTTAAAGGATATCTTGTTCCTTTTGAAGCTGCTATTATCTCTAGGCATGGATGAGAAGCGCTACTACTACTACCTGCTAAGATCATGCACTGTGACCGACAACAGTGACTACATGAGTAGCAGTAGCTCAGGCTGTTTTCTCAACCCATCTATCTGTAGCATACTCATATATCAGTGGACAAGAAGTGACAGGATGTGTGTGAAATCAGGAAAAACATGGTGCTGTTTTCTCCCTTGGGCGATTGTAATTGCATTGTACCAGTTCTGATTAGATACACTCACCTATGACAGCTGCTGTAAACGAATAGAAAATGCTTTAAATACACTCGTTAACGTACAGGTTCTATTTGCTTCGTTTTGTTTCTGCAGTTTTACTTCCATCACCATCACTTGCCTCTTTCCTACATCTAGCAGACTGACACACTCTCACACACACAAACCTCCTCTGTCTGACTTCAGAATAGAATTGTCAGCTGCAGCCAGATTCCTCAGAGATGGTGCTTATTAAAATAAAGGGCCTGCGAGATGTGTGCGTGTGCAGTGATGAATGCAGAACTCATTTACTCTTCCTCAGATAGAGCTGAGCGACTCCTCTCCCGCTCTGATGTCCCCTCCGCCTCAGTTTCTCATGTCCTGATAAATACTGAATAGTGTTGGATGTGTTTCCGAGGCTCTTTGACTTGTTATTGTTTCTCTTTCTGCTGGACTTTCTTCTCTTTATCTGGCCTGTATGTGTGTTTTATGATGTTTCGAGGTCATATCTGCTCTTCTCATTGACATATTCAACAGACAAGTTCATACAGTCCTAGTAAATATATCACAGGCTCACAGTAGAATATATTCTTTGATGTCCGTGCAGACTTTCAGTCATCCAGGTCATAGTAAGCTGAAAAAAGGTAGAAAAAAAAGGTGACCAAATGAACAATAATAAACACGTCAGTGAAGACTCAAGGATCCTTCATTGTTGATGACTTTGCATAAATAGATGATGCTGCCTTTTTTGTCAGATCGAAAACTTCACTTAGTCAATTCAAGTTTAAATTTTGCATCATTTTACATAAAATTTTACATCTGTCTTGTTGCAGTTTGCCACCTGTGTTTGTAAGAAGAAGCTTGTGGTCTTTCTGTTTTCACTGTGACAGTCTGAGCAGGAGACGAGTCCTAAATTGAACGATGGCAGTCAGAAGTCCTTGCACAGTGTTTCACGCACATGCACACACTCATACACTGCCCTGTAGCTGTATGTCCTCCAGACACCCAGAGTGTCATGGCAACGCCACAGTAACGGCGGGCTCATTTTCATACTGATGAGGTGGCCGGTTGCCGTGGAGGCTTGCGCTGCGCGCTCGTCTCTCCTCTCCAGTGTCGCCCAAAAATTTTAATGACCTTTTTTCTTTGCTTCTCATTTTCCTCCTCTTTGCTCTCAGCGGTGCAAGCGTGTGTGTTTGTGTGTGTGTGTGTGTGTGTGTGTGGCTTCAGCATTCAAACAGACACACACTCACTGTCCACTTTTAATACAGAAAAAGAACAATGTCATTTTGAGGACAGAAGAATTTTTTAAAGGGCATGTATTTTTATACCTGTGGAAGACCTCCTCCAGTCTGCTCCTCTTGGCTTCGTCAGGTCAGCAGCTCGGCCTCCTTTTTTAGCCGTTGAACTGTACTTATGCTTTAAAAGGCTTAGTTCTTTAACTGTGTCTATACCTAACAGGAAGTGAAGAAAGTAGGTGGGAAGTCTTTTACATCACCCCAAAAGGTGATGATCCAACAAAGGTGGAACATCTACAAAAATCAGTTGTGGGGACAACAGTTTATCATTTTATCCTGTGTAAACTGTCACAGTGGAAATTAGCCACAATTTTACATCTTGGACACGTGTGGGGCCTCGTCTAGGACATGCTCCGACACCGCACTTATGTGCAGTATGTTGTTGACCTTTGTGATCCTGGAAGTCTAGTCTCTAAAACCTCCAGCAGTATTGTCATTTTTGCTGATTGATCTGTGTTTAAGAAGTGGTCTGACACATCTCGTGGCCAAGGTGTGACCATGAGCACCTAATCAAACATGTGGACTAACTGCAAAAAGGAAAAAATATTGGGTTTGATCCGTAATCAGTGTTTAATGCTTTGTTACTGTTGTGCAGTGTCTTCTAATGTGAGAGACCAGGGTATGCAGCAGAGGTCATAGTTTCAAGTCTACCTGTGTTGTATGAGTGAATCACTTGATGCTGATCACAAACAGGAACATTGCTCACAGAACATTGCCACCTCACTTTTCTTATGTTTGTTTGTGTTTTGTTCTAGGAGGAAGAGGCCAGAGAGGAGGAAGACGGCAGGATCGAGCCGGTCGGCCGAGCTGACTCTGGCGTGGACCACGCCCCTGTGAGATCACTAGAGTAAGTCCTCCTGTCGTGGCGCAGCTTCCCACAGCTGTGTTTTTGCCTTTTGTTTTTCCTGACATCACTGGTATGTGCTGAGAGTCAGTAGGCTGCTAACGCTGGAGTAGCTGCTGGTCATACTGATGAATATTTAGGGAGGCTGATTTCAACATGTGATATTCACCACTGGGGAAAAGTGGCACAGATTCTCTCAGAATGACCCAGATGAGGATCATTCTGTTTTAGCGCCTTTGCTGCTGTATAGAACAGCAAATTACTTGTGTTTGGAAATACTGTCAACATGACCTTTTCCAAAGGGATGTAGAGATTTTTTTTTTTTAATTATTATTATTATTTTCCGGTGTCACTGTACATTGGTAACCCTAAAAGAAAATTCTTGGTTATTAGAACCGAGGTCCTTATCTGTAATTTTGGCCATAATCTCTATTAGTTACTGTGTGATAACCTTCACAAATAGATCCGGTTCAGGTGGTGATTTTACAATGTTCCCAGATCTCAGTACAGTTATTACTAGTAGGAGTGATGGCGAATTTCCCTTTAAAATTGACCTGGATAAATCAGCTCGCTCCTTCCTTTCTACACATAATAATCACTTAAAAGTAAGTCTAGCAGGCTCTATATTGTAATGCAGGTTTATTTGTAGAAAATTTCATTACAGCCCTGCTTCCTGATTTATATAATTTTCTTTTGTGGGAGCAAAATGATCCTGGTCTCGCCATCAGAGCTCTCCCACGCACGAACCCATTCAGCTACTGTTATTAACAACTGTGTTGTGTTTTGTTATTTTGCTCTGTTGCATGCTTCCAGTTTAATATGCAGGTATGGTATTGTTATTATTCCTATGATTTTCAGGAGGCTCCGGCTTCTCCCACCTTTTAGTTCTCATCAAGGGGCCTATTTATAGTTTCAGAGCTGTGAGTTGATTAGATTCGGCATCTTGGAAAATGTGCCTGGCTATAGATTTTACAGACAGAGAAACAAGTTAAGAATTCTGGTTCAGAAAAGCAAATTGCCAGGACAATGTTTTGTTTTTAAAGGGTCAAAGGATCACTTCAACTAAATTCTCCCCTGTGCATGCAGTCAAACAATTTGCAGCGTAGGACTTCATCGGAAATGCGTCTGTCTCGGTAAAAGTCTGAGCTGAGCCATTTTGCTGCTGCAACACAACACAAAAGGAGAAACAAATGGACACTTTTCAGATAAAAGCAGCCGCGTGGAAGCTGAGTTTCTCATGACAAAAGGTGCAGGCCTGACATTTTTTCCTGAATCGGGAAGTCCAGGAGGTTTTGACTTGGTTTGTGGTGTTTTTCAGCGGCAAGTGCTGTAGGTAAAAAAAAAACCTAAAGATCTGCTAAAAATGTGACATTTAAGACAAAATTACATCTGAAGGCTGTTGTATGTGGAGCACTTGTGGCTGACGGTAGTGACTGTGATTGCTGGTTTCATTTTAATGTTCATAAATTAGCTGCTGTGAAATGTTGTTTCCCTTAAAAACAAACAAACATTTTTTGTCTCTTTAAAGATTGACCTAAATCTAAATTGTGTACGAGTGGAAAACCTTCAGTGTTCCTTGTTTCCCCTCACTTGCGTTTGATTTATTTGGACTGTTTGTCTCCCCCAACACCTTCTAGCTTTGTGTTTTTATTTATTTATTTGTTTACACCCCTCTGTTGTTGTTGTTGTTGTTGTTGTTATTCTCCTGTTTCTTTCATCATCATCTTATTTCTTCTTTTTGCCCACATGGTGTCACCCCTCTCCTCTGCACTTCCTCAACCCCCACACCCACCCCGTGTTTCTCCATCTTCCATCTGTCACCATCTCCCAGAGACATAGTCAGACTGGTGGAGGTGTCAAACGACGGCGGGCCCCTGGGGATCCACGTGGTGCCTTTCAGTGGCAGGGACCGCAGGTAAACATATCCAGAGCAGAGCCACAGTGGCGTTCATGCAGGCTAGAAGAGAGTCATGGAGAGGAACAGGCAGGCGTGGCGTCCACAGGGCCTAAAGAATGCCGTATATGGTTTAAAATGTGTCTCTTAAAAACATAAACACAATAAAAATATCTTTAAATCAGTGACTTTCATGTTTAAATTTGCATAGAAGAGGCTGGATAGGATAGTAGCAAATGGAAAATATAATCATTTGAAAAAAGGTGGTGATTTTATTTGCAGACATTAAAAAAAAGAATCCATGATATCTTTCTCCCTACTCAGTCCATGTACAGTTCTTTAAGCAACTGTGTTTAATCTTTCACTTTCAGTTTTTGGAGGCTTTCAGTGGAAAGCCCAAGTGGTACACACCTGACAGCTTTTAGATTTTTAAAAAGAAGAAAATTGCCCACTTACCCCTTTTAGCTGATGCCTTGTCAGCCTTATTGTACACTCATAAAAATGAATTCACCTAAATTGAATTTCATTTCTGGTGAAAATGTCTTTTATTGTGTTAATTTGAGCTCTGAAAAATCCCTGGAGAGAAGTACACTGCAGCACCTGAGACACACAACACACAGATCCTGGGCATTCCTCTTGTGCAATCACTTCATCGTTCATACAAAGTCAGTGCCGTGCACACTGTCTGCATCTGCATCATGGAACCATTTGCTAGTTTAAAGTGATCAATCATGTTTGTTTAGTGTTTGCAGGTGACTGTCATATTTCTCTGTGGATGCTGTCACATCTGCTTTACATGATTCAAAGAATACACTGAGCACTGCGCACAACACACATACCTACTACACACATGCACAGCTGCAACAAAGCTGTGAAGGAATTAGAGGAATTTCACATCTGGTTTAAATATGCCCAGAGAGGCAGTTTTTGGAGGCTGTGATCAGTCATGAAGTCCTGAAGCCTGTCAGAGTTATGACCTCGGTATAGCTGAGTATGTAACACTGCATTCACTATAAAGCTACATGTTTAAAACCTTAAAACCGGTGTAGACCACTGCAAGATGCAGTCACTTATTTTCAGGCTCAGTTGCCACCAGCTCAGAACAGAGTCCACAAGTTTTATCTATGTATGATGCAAATTTGATCAGACACTGCAAAACTCACTGACATGCTTTATTGAAACTCAAGATTATATCACTTTTTATAGTGCCTGACTTCATCAACCTAAAAGCACATTTATAAGGTACCTTTCTTTTATTGAGGAAGTGTCAGAGTGGCTGTTATCCCGAGATTAAGATGCCCAGCTTTCATCAGAGAAGTGGCCCTTGCACTGCAGATCACATTGTCTTCTCACTCGGATTCAATCAGTGGAATTGTCTCTGAACTTTTTCAACTTCTGAACTTTTCTGCCCTCCCTGTAATCGCATTGTCATTTATAACAAATTATAAGCCTAAGGCGAGGGCAAGTATAAACCATAACATCAGCCCAGTTCACCTCATACTGTCTCAGAAAAAGTGTTTGCAGGTGACACACAGATGATGGACCCCAGAAGACTCGATTAGGTTTTTGCCTTGTTTCCTATCCGCAGCTGATTTTCTACCTCAGTCTTGGGTCTATAATTCGTAAAGTGCCCTTTCAGGCGAAGTTAGCCTCTCTCTGCAGCTGTGCAGGGAGGCATACGCCAAGTTTGCTGCACCGGATTACAGGGCGACAACCGCTGCAGCTCAGCAGGGTGAAGTGCGACAGCGCCATAGACCAGCGTATCCCCACCCACCTATCAGTGTTTAATGGTGCTGTGTGCTCTTTCTCTCTAAAAGCATGGTGTTTGTTTTTTCTCTTAGAAAAGGAAGGCAGGCATTCTAGGGGTTAGAAAATTAACACCTGCAAAAACGCCGACCCTGGCAGAACTAGAGTCGAGTTTTTCAATGTGTTGATTGCCTTTGAATAGATGCCACCCACACACAGCCTCTAAAGCACCCTGATGTGATGTGACTGCTTTCTCTCATAAGCCTTGTTGGTACACCGATGATGCAAATGACAGGACAGCACTGTGCACTCTCTTCAAGCACTACATGTTAAAGCAGAGGCAGCAATTAGGTGTAGCTCTTTTTGTGTCCAAGAATGTTTTCCATCAAGGCGAAGACAGATTCCAACAGGAATGTTTGCACTCAAGAAGGTATTTTCATGGTATAAATAATATTAAAACCACAGAACATAGCATTTAATGTCAAAAAGCAGTTGGTGGTAAATATAAAGGCCTCAGAGATGACAGTATATTCAGGGTATTCTCCACCTCAGCCCTGTCCAGACTGCAGCAAAGCAGCCGTAGTGAATCCATGGACGTCGTCTCGCAACTTGTTGACATGAACTTTCGAACATTTCAGGACTCTTGGCTTGTTGGTCAAGCGTCTGGAGAGGGGAGGGAAGGCCGAGCAGCAAGGCCTCTTCCAGGAGAACGACTGTATCATCCGTATCAATAACGGAGACCTGCGAAACATCCGCTTTGAACAGTAAGGCCACAGCTCACAGGAGCCACCGCTGAGCTCTGGTGGTGCCTGGACTTCCTGCGTGATTTGCTTCTTCTCGCTTGTTATACCTATAGTTGTAAACTCTTCTTTGTGCTGTTATCCTCCCCCCTTGTGTTTTTTTTCTTTTCCCCCCAGCCTCCTCTGCACTCCTGCCAGTGCACAGGCTCCTCTGCTGCCTGTCACTGTGCTAAGCTAACATTCCCTATTTAGTTCTTGTAGGTTGTACCCTCAGCCACTGAAGCTGTTTCTGCGATCCTTCCAGCTTTTCCTCCCCTGTGTTTCAGTAACAGCTCCACTGGGTTCCTGCTCTAGCACTTGTCTCTCTCTTTCCATTGGAAGGAATGGGGATAAGGTTCCTAATATCATAACCTCTGCTTTCCAGCGCTTTCATTCCACATGCTAACTCCATCTTTTGTAGATCCTGTATGTTGCATGTTTGCCTTGCAATTATACATATAATGTTACTTGTTGACCTGTTCAGGGTGTACCCCGCCTTTCGCCTGTTACTTGCAGCGATGCATACTTGTTTGATGTGATTTTGTGATGCATTGGTGTCTCACAGGATTTAACAGTCTGTAGAAATAGAGGAATTTAAAGAAGCTGTTCAACCAAATTACAAACAGAACCAAAACATTTATTTTTATTTCCCATTGCCTCACATTGCTGATAATTTGACTTTGGTTTTATTTGTTGAGGCTTTGAGAAAGTGTCTTGGAGGTTTTTGTTGCCACCTCAACACAATGGAGTTGGAGGTAAATGACTTCTGTAGCAATATCTTGTCGCAAAAGAAGTGTAATGTGGATAATGCAAACAACATGGTGTCAGGAGTTACAGAAAAGGGACTGTTTCTTCAGTAGAGATAGTTTTAACATTCATCTCTATGGTATTGGAGCAGAGGCACAAATCTAAGTACATAATAGACAGTTAAACCAAAACTATCACTGTGGGTAGAAAACTCTTACATTCCAGTCACGCTACGGTGTCCCAGCCAATGCTGAGGCTTCCATACATAGTGTCATTACAAGTACGTCAACAGTCAACAGTTGCTCTTGTTTTTTAACAGTATTTTTATAAGGGAGCAGATTACATCTCATCTACCACTTGATCCAGCCTGAAATCATAAGCATTCAGAGACGAGACTGTCCTCAAGGAAGGTTATTAGTGGTGGAGAAAAAAAGAGTGAAATTTCACCACAGAATCCTCTTGGGAGGCAAGTTTTAGTTGTCATTCAGGTTGTGAGAGGAGCAATAGCAATACTGGGGCCCCGTCATTTTCCCCAATGTCCGCTCAGCTTTTGGCAGACAAGGGAAGAGCCGTACCACAGTCTGCTCTATTAAAACAGCTGGTGCTAACAAGGCTCTGCTGTTACAGGGTGCTGACAGCTAACACAGTTTTCCATTCACACCTACTGTAGATGAGCGCACAGTGAAGGGGTTTAAAAGAGGATTTTCTGCAAACTATCCATCGTGTAGATTTCTTCTTCATCTGGAGCCAAATGAGGGGATTATGTGATGGAGCTGTTGGGGATGTTTCAGTCTCTTTGGAGCTGCTCATGCTGGCAATAAGTATTAATTAACATGTCAGAATGTTCAGGTGGGCGAAGATGGATTATATATATATACAGTATGGGTCTGTGTGTAAGAGAGACATCAGTACAGTAGGTGAAGTGCTACACTAAGCAAGTTTGTGCAGACGAGTATGAATGCACACATTTGTTATCGATAGCTGAGAAGGATATTTAGGCCTGACATCAGTCAAATAATCAAGTCTCCCATCATTCCTTTCCCCTTAAAATCTCTCCTTAAAACTTTTCCTGCCATTCCAGAGCCCAGAACATGTTCCGTCAGGCCATGCGATCTCCCGTCATCATGTTCCATGTGGTCCCATCCTCCATGAAGGCCCACTACGAGCAGCTGTCCCACACTGAGAGGAATACGGCATATGCCTCAGGACGTTTTAGCCCTGACTCCCTGAACGGCAGCACAGTTTCTGGACTGGACCATACCCCACAGAGGATGTCACGGCACGGTGCCCAAACGCACACTCATTCGCAATCTCACCCAGACCCGACTGATGGCTACACCCCTCTGACCCACCCAGCGGTCTCTGCAGCCAAGCCGCCTACAGGTCACACCCAATCGCCTCAGAAGGGGCTGAACTCAACCTCAGCTGGAGGATATACCAAGAAAGTCGGGAGGAGGCTCAGCATCAGACTAAAGAAAGGTGAGGTGAAGACAGGTCACTGCAAAAACCTTTAGCCCAGAATCGGAAAATTACTTTCAGAGAACAAGGCAACTAGTACTTCATGTGGGGCACAGGATGATTTGTGCATGATTTATAAGAGTTACATTTTAGACAAAAAGCTGTGGGAAACACCTTGGCCATTCAGCCAGTGAGTGATAAGGGTCCTGATAAACAGTGAGGTAAATTGTCAGCATCATTAGTTTTGTTTTCTTGTTTATTTATTTATACAGGACAGTGCACATTAATTCATCACTGATATTAATGACAGTGTAAATGTGCAAAGGTTAGCTTAACAGCTGATTTGCACCCTTGGTTCTAAAGTCACCGTCCCAGTCTTGCCTTCAGTGGACTTTGTTTCTCTCTCTGATCGGTGCAATAACAGCAAGCAGGCTCTGGAAAGATTTTGAAATCTAGAAACACATTTAAAATTTTCATCATTCGAAACATTCTTTATTGTTGTTGTGGGAAAATGACATTATCTCAGTCCCTACATGATGTATTGCATCATTTTCTTTTCATTTTATTGTTTTCAAAGAGCCCGTGAAAGTCTCCGCTCATGTTTCACATTATTCTGGTTTTCAAATATGAGATGGATGCTTTGTCTTTTCTAGCCTTTGTATTCTGAATAAAAAGCAATATCCCAATTCCTAACAAAGTGTAGGAACAGGTTGTTGAGAAGTTGCACATAAACAGAAGCGTGCAAATGTGAACAATAATGTAAAAGGCTTATGAGTGTAGACTTTGACTGGCAGCTGGCACAGGTGGCACAAACCTCTGCCAACAGGATTCCAGGTGTTGGTGCCAGGTCTCAGGGCCAGAGAACCTGTTGCTAGGCAGCCACCAGTCCCTGTGTGCTGTCAAATGCCACATCTGAGTGTGACAGGGCTGAACCATATGCCCATTGAAGTTTTAACCCAAATCTGGAATCAAACCCAAACATAAAACATAGAAACACCCAGCTGCTTTTTTGCGTATTTCATCCCAGCTGATGGCTGCTTCCACTTGTTCCTCTGTTTTCCTCCTCACACCCACCTCACTGCTTGGTTTTAATATCCAGAAAAACACTGCACTTTGCACATGATATTCCAGCAGATGTGCTCTCACTGAATTTTCTTTTTCCACCTTTTATTTGCTGCTGTCGGTGGGATTACCAGTGATTCCTAAGAGCCTGTTTGACTCATCTGTTTGTTTTGAGAACTGATTGAAGCGCAGAGCTTTGAGCACAGATTAAACCTCCCACCTTCTTCATGTGCTTGAATCACACACCAGTCTCCTTATAAATCCCGGGGAGTATCAAAATCAATCAAAGAATCCAATTCTGCTCAGGAAATTGCTTAGGTATGTCTTAATCAAGCTAATGGGAGCTCTAAAGACCCTCCTCCCTGTTTAAAGCCAGAAATGCTACAGGCATTTACCGGTGAGTAAAATAGCACACCGTGTCTGCCTGTGGGAAGTTGATTGGCTCATCAATGTAGGGGATTAGGTAGAGGATGTGAAACAAAAAAAGCTAAGTGCTCTGTTATTCTCCACATCAGCTCAGTCACACAGGCAATGAGGATTAGGGCAAGTTCTCTGACACGGCACGGATACTCATGATCAGTCCAGTATGAGCTTTGTTTTAAAGTCTTAGACACAATATCATTTGGAGCACTTTGTTTACGAAGCTCTCTGAAAACCAAACATGCAGAGTGCAGGATGTGGCCACTTAAACGTGTGGGTCACTGGCATGTTGACAGATTTGGACATGCTGGAATACAACAGTGAGACCTTAGTTACCACTTCTATATTGCAAAACAGTGTAATATGTTCTTTGATTTATTTATTCTTTCAAGTATGTAAAGACAGTTGATATATCAACACACTTAATTTTACACATATCCAACAAATGCTAATCCAGTGTCAATTTGCTTATACCTAGTACATGCTTGAATGGAGTAGGAAGAAGTCAGACTTATCCAGTCCTACCCCATGACATCATCTTACATCATTGGTTTGCAAGCAGTAACTCTACATAAATAATTCTCTTCTACACCACACAAGTAATATACTAAAAAATTATAACAGAGTGTTAACATTCTTACATAATTACATTCTTAAATAATTATCTTCTACACCACACAAGTAATATACTAAAGAATTATTACAAAGTGTTAACATTCATACACCACCACACCCACAATGTTCCATCTAATTAATCATTAAGCCTGTTCTT
>NW_018128005.1:568467-596431 GCF_001952655.1 Monopterus albus | reverse complement strand
CTGAGGGTCCAGCGACCCCTTCATACTCTCCTTGTCTCGGCATACTGGTCCTCGGCGTGCTGGTCATGGGTCCTGGATTCTGGTTCCGAGGTCGGGTCACTAGTCGGTCATACCGCAGGAACGCGATGTCTCCCCTCGCCCTGGCCTCCCTTAACATCGGCATCAACTCCCTTCTTCTCTTCCTCACAGACTCGGTGTAATCTTCATTTATATAAATATTAGATCCTTTAAGCTTCTTTGCTTGTTGCAGTATGTGTGCCTTATCTTTCTCTTTCATCAACTTTACCATCACCGCCCTCAGCCCATGATCAGAAGGTTTCCCGACTCTGTTAGCCTGCTCCATCTCAATTTCTTGATGAATTTGCAGTTTATTCTTTAGAATCTCCTTCACTTTACATTCCGCTTCTGTCCAGCTTTCTCCAGCTGTCTCCTTGATTCCCGCAAAGATCAAGTTTTTTCGCTTGGACGGTGCTTCCAAATACTCAATTTTATCCGTTATAGCTATTAAATTCTTACTCCAGGTTGTTTTTTCAGTTCTGGTTTCAAGTCAATATCAGGAAAAAGTATGAAAATTTCCCAACTGGTATTAATTTTGCATGTACTTATTACATAGTCCAACCCCACACTTCAAAAGTAAGCCACAGCCCTGCTCTAGAATACTGTATATCCTGCTTTCATTTTTCACTCTAAACCTACTTGAGCTCTCTCTTGGCAGGATGTAAGATTCCCCTGTATTTCCTGTATTTTAGTTGACTAATACTAGGAAATAGTTTGTCAGGGCCTGTTTTCATTGTGGTACATTCTTAATGGGTTGCAGGCAAAACACTAGACACAAAACAAAATCACATCCTCCTACTTAAACATAGATTAATAAGCACAGGGAGCTCATTGGCATCTAAAGGCGCAGTGTACTGAAAGTGAAGAGAGAGTCATTAGCATGTTCTCTCCACACACGTGCTACTGAGAACTTGGTAAAGTTGGGACTTCTTATAGGATTTGCAGTGGCTACCACTGAGTGTACACAGTAGCTAGCTTTGTTACCAAATAGATAAAAGAAAGAACTCTTTATTCCTGAACCATTTACTCCTGATTAAACAACCTGCTTGTCTGCGGTCTGAGCCACATACCTTATCCCTCAGACTGCCTACACTTGCGTCAGGTTGTGGAGAGACATGACAGCTGATAATGAACTTGCTCCCAGTAGCTTCAGCTACAGGTGTGCATGGAGAATAGCTTAGCTTCTGCTTGTGCGCCCAAATAAAACCAGATTCTATCATACGACCTTCTCTCCTTACTTCTCCTCCAACAGGTCCTGAGGGACTCGGTTTCAGTATCACGTCTCGGGATGTTCCCATTGGGGGCTCTGCACCCATCTACGTCAAGAACATTCTGCCACGGGGAGCTGCCATCCAAGACGGCCGTCTCAAGGCAGGAGACAGGCTGCTGGAGGTGAGAAAATCAGTGATATTGGGACCCCACAAACACTGATACTTTTAATCCACCAATACTGCCATGTGCTGAATTTAATGTGTAACCAATGAATGCTAGGTAACAGTTTTTAAATGGAAATTGAGGATCCTGGGATGAAATCAAAGAACATGTTTTCATCTCGTGCACCAAAAACGGAATAAGCTTTTGAAGTAGTGTTGTCCTGCACTGCAGTCCGTTTACATAAAGGGTTACAATGTGCAACTGTGAATTTATGGGGTTGTTGCACAAAATGTTGAATCCTTTATTCATGTTTGTTTTTTTCTCACCTAAACTTTGAGTCACTGATGAAATGACTAGTTGATCACTGTATTGAGCAACTGGCTAATCAAATCAGAAGCTAATTCAACAATTTTGATAATAAAAAAAAATGAAGATATTTTGCTCTGCTTTAAAACATTACAATAAGAAGAACCGCTATTGTAATATTTCATCTTGGCTTCTTAAAGTAGTCAGCACATTAATCCGTGCACCCTTTTTAGAACTAAACTCAGTCACGTCTCCTGTTCAGGTGAATGGAGTGGACCTGAATGGGCGGACCCAGGAGGAGGTGGTGTCTATGCTGAGAGCCACACCTATGGGTGGGGCCGTGGGGCTGCTGGTCCTACGTCAGGAAGACACCTTCCTTCCCAGAGAAGTGGTGCGTTTGTCATTCTCCCCCTTCCCTGAAACATTCCTCTAACTCTTCATCCATTTCACATCATGGCATACAGTATATAGAGCCCCCCATGCATGGATAAGTATAGATCATAGCTGTGCGCCTGTGTGTGTGCCTCATGCTGTCACAAGTGCTGTTAATCCCCACAGCAAGTTCCGTGTTGTTTTCTCATTTCCAAGCTAACACAACACACCAGCCAAGCATGCAGATTGATTGTCCCGCTCCAGCGCTGCACTCCTCTCTATTACCAAGCTGTGGCGAGCCTTGGAGGAAACCTGTAGAGTTCACTTTATCTCCTCCACCCTCTCCTTTCCTCTGGCTTTAACTGTCTCTGTCTTTATCTGTCACCCTGCCCTCCTTTCATTTTCATTCACCAGTTTCCTTTCTTCTCTCACTTTGTTAGGCAACCTTCTCTCTCTGTGTTTTGCCTCCAAGCTGACTTGCTAGATTGATGGATGTGGGATGAACAGTCAGACGCAGGGCAGGTAGCAGGCAGAGAGCAGAGAACACACTTGGCTTGAATATCAATCAGGCAACATCCTTGCACATTACTCTATATAAACAGCAACACAAATCTTTGGGTGCTGCTCTGGGATGCTACTGCTGTCACTCAGTCTGTACAGACGCCACTCACAGCTTGTAACTCCAGTGATTCATACACACCGGTGCTAATGTAGTTGGAACATTTGTTACAAGTGTTTGCTTTCTTCATGGCTGTTTTTTTACATCATGCCAGATGCTAAGATGATCCATAATAGGGTTTGATGTAATGCACATTTTGAGTTACCTCACAGTGTTTTGATTAAGAAGTGAGCTCATAATGGCAGAGATGACAACAAGGTGGCAGAACATTGCACTGAGGCTTAAACACGAGGGAAGAGTGAACAGTGGAGGTTGATTACAAGTTTTAAATCACATCGGTGTTTGCTCCATAGAGGCAGTCAGTGATTCTCTGCTATCTCTCTAGGTCTACTAGCTGGCTTTAACATGCACTTTATCGACTCCTACCGTGAGTTATAGCCTTAAATCCCCCCCTCTGTTGTTGGAAAAATGGTCTCTTCCAGCACCCTCAGCAGTCACCATGGCCATTAGAGGCACACGCATCCATTTGCTAGCAAGTACTGTCAATCACATGGTTGATTGGTGACAATTATCACAGCCGGGGATGCAGATGAGGCTATTGGCTGGCTGTTGTCACTGGAGGAGTTAGATGAGAGGGCTTGCCACACCGGTCGATACTCATTTTAAGATTAGAGCGGTGCTTTGGGGCCGGCTGACTCTGCGAAGTTGGCAGTCAGATGGTAGTATTTATTTGATCTGTGTGTATCAGCTGTAACGGGATGAGGGGGGGTGGTGTGAGAGGGTGGAGATGGCCCTTCAGGGAGATGAGGTCCAGTGCACACAATGAGCACTCTGTCTTAAACCGTGAGCTAAGTTAAGCACAGGTTTTAGACACAGAGGTCTCTAAAGAGCATTTTAAAAATAACAAGAACATATATTGTACTTCAATAACAACACAAGCTATATGACTAAATGGAGCTTAAACAATATAGTTTCAAGAGTAAATGGCACATTGCCCTAGCCCATAAACGTACATTTAAAATGGCAGTTACATATCTTTCTGTATTAAACTTAATGTAGTGTAATGAAAAAAACAGCTGTTGGATTATTTGTACAAGTTCCGCTTTAGTTAACAGGTGTATACCAAGAGCACAGTCAGGTTCCTTCCCACCCTGAGGACAGGAGCCGGTCAGTGGCCTGAGGGAAAACTCAGTGCAACTGACTGAAGATCAATGCTCACTAAATCTAATCTTGTTCAGAGAATAGTCTTTTTCAAGTGTGCAGAGCAAACAGTAACTAAGTAGTCCCTGTTTCTTGTAAAGCTTATTGCTGTGAGTTCACCTACGTTGCTTTTATCCATTGAAAGCAATCTGGGTGAATGGAATCTGGACATTAAGAAGACACTGAGAGACTCTAGAGGAAGAAGTCAAATGTGTGGATTTTGCCCTTTGTTCTCAGTGGAGGAACACCTGTGACATTTAGTTGTTTCTGACCCACACTTTATACTTTAAGCCTGAGTGCAAACTGCATAGCAGTGACTGCCCATCTGTCTGCTGAGTTGTATCATTTTCATATGCATGGTCATTTATTCATTACCCTGTTTCCATGTGCTCATATGTTCCCCCACCACAATCTCTTCTGTGCTCAGATTTTCACTGTTCTGTCAATAAAGGTTTTTGCTTGATTACCTTTGCTGCTTCTGTCCCCCCTCCATCCTCTAGAACGCTGAGCCTCAGATGCAGCCCCCCAGAGATTTGGTAAGACTCCGCCCCAACATTGGTCTGTAATTAAACCCACTTCCCAAAGCTGCCTCCTCCTTAACAACTCCTACCCTTATTTAGTCTGAACTCCCCATTGCATGGATGTTATTAATCTTTGCTAGGACAACACAGACTGTTATCACCCAGTTGGGACTGAAAAATACCTTATGCATGCATTCAGCATCCACTAGCAAACCAGCTGGTTAATCAAAGTGCAAGTCACTGGTCGTGCATATAAATGTTGGTCAGAAACACAAGTTTTAATCTTCATCCAGAGTTGCTCTAACAAATCACAATTTCATGCTTCATCAGTATGGAGCTGTCAAACTGTGCTGCAGAATAATTTGCTTCATCACTCCCCACTGGCACTGTTTGTCAGTGAAGGTGGAAACGTATGGCAGTTTGCTTTAGTCAGCTGCGGATAAGGTTCTCAGTCTGGCCTTCTTGCTGCAAACTTGCTCTGATATGTGAGGAGGATAAGAAATTGTTTAGTTTGGGTTTCATTTTAATAGGTAAAAAGAGCAGACAGAGCTGGATGTGTGAGTCTCTGTGCCAAATATGCACACAAACCTTGACAACTTCGACATGTCATCTGTAATACAGGCATACATAACCTAATATTTTATATCCACAAAAATCTATGCACGGAATGCAAATAAACATTCCTAATCTCAGGATTGTACTTGGCAATGGCACATGTGCTTTTTGTATGAGAATCTACCTTCTCTCTCAGCAGTACAGTACAGCATCTCTGTTGCAGCAGTCTGCATGTTACTTTATAGGGATGGGACAATAGATCACAATACAAAGACATCACAGTATGTATCATTTTGTCTAGTGATATACAGTATATTGTGTGGGCTCCATACGCCAGCGACTTAATATTTTTTTTTGTAAATAAGTTATTCTGATTCTGATTGATTCTGATTCTAACAGAACGTAAATCAGTATATCTGGTTGTTCTTTACATAATCAAACCAGTGCTAGAAAATAATAAAGTACAAGTATTCCGCAGCTGGTCATTGAATTTTTAATTGTATTGTGATTGAATCGAATGGTACACACCATGTCGTGCATCAAATCGTCCCATCTCTATTAGTTTACACACATTACCCTGTAAGGTTCTTCAGCAGAGCAGCTGTTAAAAGCTTATTTGTCTTTACTGCTGAAATTAAAAAGCTATTCTGATTTCCATAACACTCAATTTACATGCCAGACTTGAGTTGTAATTTAACCTTAGACTTTACGTCTTTTTCATCTGGCCTTACCTTCAGGTTACATCTGGCCAAGTGTAGGTAATTGGTTACATTTTGTGTGGCACATTAGAAGTGTAATTGGCCATTTAATCTGATTGGCGGTCGTACCTGCCAGCTGCCAGCATGATGATCCTTGTCATGAAGGAAAGTTATGGCAGGACTTTATCGATTATTGTGAATGTAGCTGACACATATCATGTGCACATACAGTCACAAAAGATATTTATCTATCAATAGAAGTGATGGTAGTACTAAAATAAGTACAGCAAAAGATGCCCTGGATTTGTATTTCTGTTGTACCATAGCTGCCTTTTTCACTGAGTGTGTGGTATTGTGGTAAATGTCATGTTAATAATCAACTTTTTATTAGCCACTACCTGCATGTTTGAATTTTTTAAAGACTTCAGTGTGTTGTCGTTGACCTTTTATATCTTTTTATACTTACTTAATGGGAAAAATTAAATGTTAATGGTTCATTAACTAAGATTTTACACACTGTCTGATAAACCCAGCAAAAATGGGACAGGACATGGTGTCTCTCAGCTCTACTCCCCCCTCCATGACACTCTGCTCCCTACAGCCCTTCTGTTTAGTCCATCTTCTCCATCCTGCGTTGTCAAAGTACGATCTGCTGGGCAGCTAAAAGTCTAAACCAGCGGCTGCCAGACTTTTGCACATAGAGAGTGGGACAAAGAAAGAGTAACAGCAAGGGTTAACATGGGTTTGGCTGTTTGACATGGAGAGGGTTAAAAGCAGGCACAACACTGGCGACCTAGCATGGTCATGATTTTACCTTTTGTATCGAATTAATATGATTTTAATTTGGGAAAAATTTGAGCTTTGTGTAACGTTAGCGCTTTGTGTCACATCAGCAATAGCCAAAGTGTTTTACTGGACTGACACATTTACTGCTAGTCAGCTAATGCTAGCTTCAGACCACAGGCTGTATATTGTACAGTTTGTCCCAACCATGCATCCATACTTTGTTGTTGCTAGGAAACGGTGTGATGTGAGGGGCAAAAGGCAGTTAGGAGCAGCTTATGGTGTCACTTTGTCTTGAGTCTCATTAGACCCTCTAGGCTGAAAAGAAAATGGGTAGCTCTGTTTAAAGTGCCTGCTTATTGCTGTTTTGGAACTAAATTTTTCATGTTCAAACTGGATTTTGTGGGAACTGATCATATATTGCCTTGTGTATCTTTCAGGATTTAGGGAAGTAAAAAAGTGTTGTACTGTATTTTACTTTGGACATTTGCCTCCCTGAAAATCGATGTGACCACATAGAGGAGGGCCAGATAGACTGAGGAAATGCACTATGGTCATGCTGACTCCTCTCTCCCTCATTTTGCCTCCTCTTGCCTCCCTCTTTTCCTGCCTTCCTAACTCCAAACCTCCAGATGGGTCTCTCTTCTCCTCGCCCTTTCTCGGAACATCAACCACCATAATGGATTCTGTGCCTTTCAGATGTTATCTTTTGTCAGATGCCTCATTTTAAACATCTCACTGCTGCCAACAACAACAGCAGAGGAGCAGCTTGTGCAGCTTTAGACACAGGGCGTGCTTCTAACAGAGCAGGGCAGCTTTTAATGGACAGGCATCAATGATAGATACCTTCCCAGTTGATGAAGAGATTGGAAAGCTGAGTGATAGGATGGCATTCTCAATCCCTCTTTTTTGTTGTATTTGCTTTTTATGACTTGATTAGTCTAAAGGATTTCAGAAAATAGTGAAAAATATGGATCATATACTTTCCCGGAATTTAGGTGCAAATTATTTGGTTTGTCCAACGGTCCAAAATTCATAAGTATTCCATTATAATGTCTGAACCATTTAAACAGAGTGAGGTAGAATTTGACTGTGTAAAACTCTTTCAAATCAAAGCATCTTCTCCAGCAACAGCAGTGATACACAGGTAAACACAAGACATCTAGTAAAGATCTATGTGTGTGTGCATAAATTAAAAACTTGGTGTCTATTTAGGCAGCTTGTGAAAAGAGTCAGTGTTGGTAGAAACAAACAGGTTTGATTCAAGGTGATGTGCTGGGCTTTGTCTAGTAAGCCTGTTCATTTGGTTCGTCCTGTTTTGCATCTCTTTGTACAGTTAAGAAAAGTGCGGTAACATAAAAAAGCACTCTGCTGTGTTGTATTCATCTTTCACACATCCACTTGCATTTTTCATACACTAAAGAGCTAATGTCTGTGTGAGTCATTATAAATGTTTTAGGGTGCATCTGTGTAGCTTTTACCCATCAGCTATGACATTTACACACTTGGCCGCCTCACTGTTTTTTTTGGCTCAGATGACCCTGTATTGACTTCCTGTCAGTAAGTTGTCTCTATCCAAGGGACTCTTGTGTCTAACCTGTGGACTCTGACTACTCCCTTTAGCATCCAAGGCAGCCTGTGACAGCCGGGAAACCCCATTGGCTGATTGAGGTAACTGCTGCATGACATCATCAGCTTGGGTCATTATGCTGTATAGGGAGAAAGGCTTTAAAGGCAAATGAGATACACTATCATTCAAAAGTTTCCCATTGAATTGAGTGGGAAAGCGGGTCCAAACTTTTGACTGGTAGTGTACTTTGGGTGGCTGCTTGAATAGACAGGAAGTCATTTAAGGGATTCATTGCTGTACCAATGGCCTGTAAAAACAAAACACTGTGTTGGGTTTTCTATTTGTCTTTCTCAGCAGCTCTTACCCTCTCTTCGCTTTCATTCTACTTATTTTCTCTTTCTGTCTCTGTTACCTCTCATCTCTTTATTTCACTCTATTCGTCCTCTCTTCCCCTCTCTTTCTCTCACACACATACACAAACACACACTTAAGACACGCTTAAAGATGCAGATCCCCTTCCCTGCACCTGGATTCTACAATAGAGCGCTGATCAAAGGCATCCGTCTTTACATGCCTGCCCTGATAGTTTCATAATGGGCCCATAACATGAACATTCAGCTCCATTGTTTACGCCATTAGTCACACGGGCTTATAGGAAATTACTGCAATGCTATATTGAAAAGCCATCAGTAGCAGCAGCAGTAATGCTGCAGCAACACAGTGCCAAGATGCTATCTATCACACATGCATGCTTCCTCTCCTTTCTCTGTACAAAGCTGTTATGAAACAGCAATCTGTTAGCACGTTGTAGTGTAGCACTGAAGGTCGGCTTGATGTAGCATTCAGCTTAGTGAAATGTCATGCATAGGCAACATGTTTCTACAATAGGTCTGTACAGGTGTGGCGGTATTTTTCAGGAAGATGTAATCAGCTAACACATTGTGATATCACAGTCACTGTTTATACAACACAACTTAATTTGCAGTTCAACTTCACAAAAACATGGTCAGTGCATAATCGTTTTACTGTAATTTAGCAAAACACAGTATTGTCTGCATCAGAGGTGGAAGGTAACTAAGTACTTTTACTCAAGTACTGTACTTAAGTACAATTTTGAAGTATTTGTACTTGAGTATTTTCATACCTTTTCACTACATTTTACAGACAAATATTGTACTTTTTACGTTTCTTTCGTTACTAATTACTGATTAACAGAACAGCATACAATATAACTAATTACAAACACAGTTGTTTCTACTAGAGTAAAAATTGGAGTACTTCTTCCACCACCGTTTGATACTGTACATGCGCGCACAACATTTTGCCAAAGCATCACCGCACTGTGATTGATGAGGCAGTTTAATGTAGCATAATAATAAATTATTCACTTTTATTTCATTCAAACATCCACGCTGAAGCCTAATTAATTTCTTAAAAGATTGATATAAAGACACATTGACTGTGTACAGCAGGCGCCTTCATGTCACCAATGTTAGGACAATGTATTTCAACAGTTTTCTTCCTAAACATCTACAGTATGACAGCAGCTCACTTCACATTACTGTGTAACTATATAATGCCACTCACTGGTTTCAGGTGGAGTACCTGTTAAAAAAGAAACATGGCCAATGATTTAAAATCTACCCCTAAATAGTTTGACCCTCTATAACATTATTGACATTTTTAATGGTTTGCTGCTGTTTTAATGCCAGCAAAAACAAAGTAGTATTGACTAGAGCAAACACACCAATATCTAAATGGCCCACCACAAAACATCATCAGACCGTCAGACGGCACCACTGACTCCACTTAAGAGCAGTTTTGAGGTACTGGTACCAAATATTTTCAATTTCTGTTACGTTATACTTCCACTTCTGTGCACTAGATTTAAGAGCCACACACTGCCATTACAGTGGGCATTGTTGTTTACATACAGAGCAATATTATGTACAATGTTGTTATAGATTAAACCATCCAGTGCTATTTAAATGAGTTAAAATTAGCCCATCTCAACTAGCTACATCATTAAACTGTTGGTCAAAATGTATCATATAAAACTGCATAGCTAGTACTATTTGTAATTGTATATATAGTGCTGTTAACTTGTATACTGTAGTACTGCTACTTAGGTGCTTTATAGCACAGTTTTTAATACGACAGGGAATAATTTCAGGAGTTGCATAACTTTATGTCATTATTAGCACAACAGGATACCTGCAGTGATTAATAGTTGGAGCTCTGTGGCAACAGGCTCGACGCTGCGTCTGTGTTGTGTAGCAGCCTGCTGGTGACATATATGAGTCAATCAGAGGAGGCCGCTCTACCACACAACAGCTTAATTAAAGTGATGTTTCAAGCTGCCACCTGGTGCAGACACACACACACACACACACATATGATAAAGTTACATGGACAATACTGAGGCTTTTATGTGCAAAACCCAAAAACGTGTGAGCCAGATGACAAACTTCACACAAACACAGAACATACACCACCATACACATACATACATAACATATACACCTCTAGACATTTGGATGTAAGTATACTGGGACACCAGTGCACACATACGTTGAAGTGACATAGAGCAGCTGCTGGTATAATTGCTCAGGGTTGAATGGGGTCATAACTGGTTTCTAGTGTGTCATGGAGCTCTGAAGAGCGAGCTGCATCGTGCTCAACTGTCCGGGAGAGAGGGACAACTAGAAAGAGGGCAGCTGATTAGTTTGGCCATCAAGTGAGAGGCGTGACTGCATGTGTGAGTATGTGCGCGCATACCAGTCGACTCTTCCTCTACGTGCTACAGTGTAGTCATCATGTCTCACCGTTGTGTGTTGGCAGTTGAAGGGGTGTGCGCAAGTGTAAACACAGTACTGTACATAATGACATTTTCTGAGGACACATGCAGCTTTATGTGTTTTTACTGACACATTCATTTATAGATGCATACAGTACAGACCTCTCTCTTTCTTTTTTCTGTTACTCGCTCACTCCAACTCATACAAATGTACAAACACCAGCTTTCTGCATTCCTCCATGCTGTGTCAGCCTCAGCTCCATTGATCACACAGGTATTTGATATTCATGCTCTATCAGCATGGCGCTACAGCAAGATGCATGAGAAAGAGTGAGAGAAAGGGCAGAGAGTACAAGGGTGGGTAGACCAAAATATGACAAATGGCTTTGGACCAGAGGTATGTAGGTATGTCCACATAGCTTTGTGTATATCATGTAGATGGCAAGGAAGAGACGGAGAATGAAGAGGCAGGCATAGAAGGAGAGAGGGAGAATGGGAGTGATGGAAAGAATGGGGCGAGATAACTGTGCTACAGTCGGCAACTAGCAATGCTCCCTGACACCCCTCGACCAATTACATTGTTCACTGCCTGCTTCTCACCTCCTCCCTCTCCCTCTCTTCGTCCACCCTTTATAAAAACCCTCACAACTACATAAAATCGTCAGGCTTGTTTGGCCAGGGTTGTGCTCGCTGCTGACTCACTAATCTGAGGCTCTACAGTGGACAGATGTGTGAGTGAGAATAGGAAGAAGAAGGAATTGGAAGAGAGGGCGAGTTTGATTTCTCTTAATGCTAAAGGTGGACTCGTGGTAGAATACAGAGACGTGCATGACTGTGCAAAAGAGCACAGGTTCAGTGTTGGAAGGCAAATGACCCAAAGGAAATGGGGACAATGAAAAATAAAGTGAGAGAGCAAGAAAGGAAAATGTTAAGTGAGACCACATCTATACTGTCTGGCTAAATTGGAAAACAGAGAAAATTGTCTTCAAATAGGCATAGTCTATAAAAACAAATGGGAAGGAGAAGAAGAGAGAAATGGAAGGAGAAGATGAGAGTGAGGGTTAGGGAGTGTAGGCAGCACAGAAAAAAGGAACAAGCACAGAGGGATGGTTTAAGAAAGCGTAAGAAGGTAGTGTAGAGAGACAGGTGAAAGAAGGTGGAAAGGATGAGAGAGAGATTCAGATGTACAGTGAGAGAGGTGGCAGAGTCTCCTTTTGTGTTCCACATGGATTCATCCCTCTGCCGGCCTTTGATTCATACTCCCTCGCTCACTCTGTCTGTCATTGTCACGCTCGCGCTCTCATTCTTTTCACCCTTTTCTTTTCACCTCCTCGCCTTTTCACCCTCGCTCTGTTTGCCTCCGTCCCTCCTCTGGAGCCCGTCACTCCTCTCGCTCAATTTGTTTTATGTTTTGCTTTCTTTCCTCCCTCTTCTGCCTGTCTGGTCTTTTATTTTAATCCTCTCTCTCCCTGCTCTCATTTAATCTTAAATAAACTATATCACAAAATAGAGCTGAGTAAATTGAGGAAAATATTTTAATATGGATTTGCTGCCTGATATTAATTATTTCCCCTAAATTAATTTCCAGGCCTGTATTAAAAAAGAAAATCCAATAACATGATATAGTGGCTTGTTTGAATCCCACTGGGCTTCCAGAGGACGGACAAATTAAAAGCAAACTAGTTGGCCTGTAGTCTCTCAGGACATATACTACTTGACATTACCGTAATTGGGCACAGTTCCTCACCGCTGTAGTAATAACAGACTACATCACGTCCGACCTAATTTTGATATTTTACTGATGCTGCTAATGATGCAGTTGTTAGCTATGAACGTTAGCTGCTTGAGCTAATGTGTAACAAGCTGGTTCACAGCTCTGAATAGTGGACGCCAAGTCATGTTATGATGTGATAACGCTAAGCAGTTTAACTGATCATATTTACCGATGGAGCGTAAATAGTTTGTGTTGCTATAGCTCTGCAACAATGCTAAGGGTTAACAACTTCCTGTAAAGGTTTTAAAAAGTTTGCAACTTAATAGGATTTCAAATTATAATCTAGATGTAAAAGGATTCCTTTTCTCCAATATTAATGATGTTATTCTCTTGACATGCTACATATCCATTAATAGGTGTCATATACTACCCCTGAATTGACATGTTTGCTTTATTGATCAGTTTTGTTTTGAGTTGTACCAATTAATTTCTTATTTTTTATTTCCTCATTCTGACCATTTGCGGATTAAGAGGATTCAGTGACTTTTTAAATTTGTTTTAATTAGTAATAAAATTTCAGGCATAATGAGTTGAACTTCAGGTGCTAGAGTAATTAAATTCCTGTTGCCTGATGTGTTATTCGCTCAGTACGTCCCATAAGTTGTGTCTGGCATCAGATTGGCGGGTTTTTCCTGCTTTGTTTTTAATTTGGTCTGCAGTTTATTCTGGGTATGTATTTGTCTTCCTGAAATGTGCAGGACCCTGCACCCCCCCCACCCCGACAGTGACAGTTCATGCTTGCTTGGTTTTTATCTATCTCCTTCCTTCCCTCCCTCCCTCTCTTTCCTTTCCTTCTTTCTCCATGCATCCTTGTTGTGCCGTCCTCATCCTCCTCCACTTTGCCTCTCCATCCATCCCTCTTTCTCTCTCCTGCGTTCCACCCAGAGCAATTCCACCTCTCTCCCAGCAAACAAAGGGAGCTAATGACATGCTGACACCGAGCCCGATGATTGAATTCATTAGGCGTGCACAATAATTGCCAGGCGCGAGTGTGCACGCAGCCATCTATTCAGAGGACAGCTGTCAAATAACAAGCAGGAGAGAATAGCTTTTTATTGTTGAGCTGGAAGAGAGAGAGAAAATGAATATAGATAAAGGGTGAGAGAAGCACCTGTTGTGGAGGGGGAGGGGAGAGAGCACTCAGCATGTCAATTAGGCTGCTGTGTTCATGTGGGGTTACTGGGAAGTTTACCGCCTGTTTGATGCACTTGGCATCACAAGCCAGGTGCATGACGTGTTAGCTTTGTTCATTAGGTGGCGACCGTGCTTCTGTTTGAGTCCTACTTATAAACAAGTCAGCAGCAGTACGAGAAAAATAGTTCCTTCTTTTGGAGTAAAATATGTGAATATGATTTTCTGTACTTGCCCGTACAAACACCAGACAAGAACATTAATCGCAGTGCACTTAAAAATATGATGATGCACCCAGTAGTGTTTAGTTAGGCAAGAACATCATTATGGTATATCAGTGTTTTAATATCTTTATACCAAGTGATTGCAGCATTAATGCATTCCTTCTGAATGCCAGGCCTGAAACAGGCTACTGTTGTTTTATTTCTGATCAGCAGAGCAATGTGGAAAAACAACTGCTGCAGTTCGGTTTTAATGAAAACTAGCTTCACGCTACACATCAGAAACAAACAAGCATCTGTTTATATGAAGATTAGGAGCTTTCTTATTAATTCTTGTTTTTGATCTTTACAATCTCAGTCTTCATCACCCTTCCTTGCTTTGTCTTGGACTAAAGAACCACATACATGCTTGAGTAGGAACGAACCAGACCAGTGTGCCTCGATTGTGTAGCACGGTCTTTTCCTGCTTATACTAAGTACCTGATTTAACACTTATTGTTAAACAGACCAGTGCTCCTAACATATCTGATGTAGCTAATGAGCTTGCACTCTGATTTACCTCTGTGCTATCTGCCCAGCTGCAATTTATATGCAGGCACTTTTCATTAACCTCAAGTGGCCAAATGAATGTCCTTTTAATTTTGGCCCTTGGCTAACCCGCAGGAACATGGTGAAAGCATTGCAAGGCTGAAGGGCCATTTGTTTTACTGCTCTAGACTGGAACAAATGAAGGAATGGTATTGCTTTGTGCAATTACAAATGCATTAAGGTGTATGAGCATTTAACTGTATATAAATGTGAGTTGTGTCCTTATGGGCTCTGTACATATCAGTGTGTTCAGCTTTGTTAATGTTGTCATTTGGGTTAGGGATTATCCTCTTGGTAGGTATGTTTTATGGTAAAATATCAAGCATCTCGGGTCTGACTCTCTCTCCGTTCTCTCACCAACAGAAGACAGAGGAGGACGAGTTGGTCCTGACTCCAGATGGGACCAGAGAGTTCCTGACCTTTGAGATCCCCCTCAGTGACTCGGGTTAAGCAGGTCTGGGTGTTAGCGTCAAAGGCAACCGGTCCAAGGAGAACCATGCTGACCTGGGTATCTTTGTCAAATCTATCATCAATGGAGGAGCAGCCTTCAAGGTGCAGTGTCCTCTAATGTCAGTAGTACAGGGCTTGAATGGGAATGTAAAAGCATCTGAAGCATCTCTATGAAAACATTTTTTCTGTTTAATAAACAAGATCCTGTCCATTGGGATCATTAAGATTGTAATGAAGGCTGTTAGCTACACTAGTACATTTCAGGAATCTATGTTTTCTGTAGATTAGAGTCTTTTAATCAGATCCAGAATGGCAGCAGCAGTACCTTTAGAATACAATGAATCTTTATGGAATTTGCCTTTGGACAGCTTCAGGTCTTAAATATGATTTTACAAATGTCAGGCCTTCAAAAGCAACTTAACACTGGCTGAAAGTCATGTTTTCTAGACCTCCAGTGGTTTAAGCTCTTAAAAAGAAATATGGAGTAAAATTACTTTCTGTTCTTCTGCAGCTATGAAGAAAAGCTTCATCTGTGATAAAAATCTATGTGCACAAAGTGCCCTATTTTATATACTGTCTGTAGTGCTGCAGTCAGTTTCACTAGTCCTTCAGCTTCATTGTCTTTCCATATAAGCTCGTGTTGACTGCACATGATAATGGATGTAGAAGCGCACGTTTCTCTCAGAGATGAGATCACAACCAGAAACAAGATGCACTGTTAGAGAGAGTCTGTTTAGCCTGATTAGATAAAGGTTATTGTTAAGTGAGAGATAAGAATGCTTTTTATGTATCAGCACAGCATATACTGCTAGTTAGTTGTAAAGGTACAATCTCTAGGTTTTAAGCTAGGCTACCAGGAGGTTAAACATCAAAAGATGCACTTTTATATGCGTCATTTCTTATCCACCAACAGGACAGGCGACTTCGAGTCAACGACCAGTTGATTGCTGTCAACGGGGAGTCGCTGTTGGGCAAAACCAACCAAGATGCCATGGAGACGCTACGCAAGTCTATGTCAACAGAAGGCAACAAACGGGGGATGATCCAGCTCATTGTGGCCAGACGAGTGGCCAAAAGAAATGAGGTCAGGAGCCAGTTGAATTTCAATGATGTGTGGATGTGTACCATGCCAGTTATGTTCATCTAAGTTTACAGGTGTATAAAGATTTGGATCTACAGTATGTCTAAGGCAAAGTTCAGGCTCAGTATTTGACTACTGTGAATCAAATATAATTGACATTAGTCTGATTTATAAACACGGTAATACATGGGTTTACAAACCTAGATTAATTTTGCTCTTTTATAGCCATAAATTTTATTGTGATAGCATTGTACTTGCAGCGTTCATTGCTGAGACCTTTAGATGCAGCAGCATCCTTCGTCTACAAGGCAACACAAATGGTCAAGTGGGTTTTAAGTAATTCCTGAGTTTAAATATATTGCGTGAACCACTTAGAAGTGAAAACACACATTACCGAATATTAAGACTATTAAAGAATTTGCAGGGCTTTATGCTCTGCTATTTGCAGAGCTGCTCATGTTTCTTGGCCTCAGTGGACTTCATTGTTTGTCAAAATGTTGGTTCTAGTGACAACTGAAATATATCAGTGTCATGTTTTACTTTCATCAAACCTAAACTGTCTTTGAGGGTTTTCACTGCTTTGTCTTAAATAAGGGCAGCATGGAATTACTACCTCACATGTCAACATAATGATTCATCCTTTAATTTACTGGGGCTGAGCACCGATGACCTTTTGCAGGCTAGGTAGCATATCATAAACATAATCTATTTGTGTTGCTAATGCAAATGCAACATCCTTAATTTAATAACCAGTGATCAAATGTTCATGATTCGGGTTATTTGTGACTGTATAGAAGATCAAACTGGTTGTAACTATAGTTTGCCCAAAAAAGTGAACTGATCAGACACTGGTGTCTTAAATAAAGACATCTATGTGGACATGGAGTCATTAGGCACCGTTTCAGTCAGATGCTCTCTGTGATAAATATACGACACCACCAAAAGCAAACTGCTGGGAAATACCCTTATGAGCAACAATGAATTGTTTCATGAAATAAAAGGAAGTAGTCGGGTCCTAGTGGTTCGCCCACCCCTCCCACACATGGTCACCTCCCTTGAGGCAGCCGGAGAGAAAAACATGTCTGTGAATTGAGCTGCTCATTTTTCCTCCCTTCAATGTCATGTTTTTACATTTTCTGTACACCTTGGCCTGTCGCTTGAAAGGCTGAGTCTGTGTGCACCGCTGCTGTGTGTCTGTGTGTAAGCAGGCACACGTCTGTGTGCAAGTGTACACCTCTGGCACAGCCTGGCTTCCCTGCTCTGCTTTCTCAACCTGGTGTGTCAAAGTTTTGATTTCCCCCTCGGTCCATCTGGTAATTGAAAGCAGAGGCTAAGCCTGGAGGTGTGTTTTGTGTTTGTGTGTGTGTGTGTGTGTGTGTGTGTGTGTGTGTGTGTGCATGCATGCGCACATCATTGTGTCTGCTTCTGTTCATGTGTATGTAGCGTATAGTTTGTGCCTTTATACAACGAGTTTATGCATGATATTTTCAAGGATCTTTCTGTGTGAGTTTGCAAACAGATACCCTGTGTGTGCATGCGTGTGTGTACGGCAGGCATGTCAAGGCACAGTGACTTCACAGCGACTATGGTGGATGAATAACATTTGAGCACTGGGAGTTTTGTCAGTCCATGCTTCACATGCAGAGCTGGAGGCATGCCTCAGGTCATCCAACTGCCTGGCTATTTATAAGAAGTAGTGTCCAAGACACTCAGAGTAGAGGAAAACAACAATTTAATACACTCTCACTCAAAGAGACAGCTCAGAGCTGATTTAGCTTGTCCCTATAGATTGTTAATACCTCATAACCAGATGTCCATCAACTGCCAGTCAGAGTCAAATAATGTGTAATTACTATAGGATGAAAGCTGTGGCTCGTTTTGACATTTACTGACATATGGGCTCAAATAATCCTGTGTTTACTTTCCTCCCCATGTCTCCATCCCTTGACAACCAATCTCAGATCAGTTGTGCATGTTTGCCATTGCATAAATCACAAGCCCGAACGCTCCCGCCTTCCATCCCCATAGAAACATAGTGAACCCGGAGCAGCTGACTTCCTCATCACCATCGGCTCCCGACGGGATCGAGACCTTCCCAGAGCTCAATTATCAGCCTGAATATGCAGTGAGCTGCAGTGTGATTTCTCAGTGCGCCCCCAGCATGGCGAGTCCCCTCAGCTATTACTGAGTCTTTTCACCTCAGCCCCTGAGCCGACCAATTCATTAACTATCTCATTTAAAGTCAAGAGCAGCTGCATGCCAACAGTCACAGCACCGTGTGGTGACCTTTTACATTTAGTTAGTTTCTGTGGAAGACTTGTTGTTTATGTGTGGAGTTTTTTGAACTGCTAGCTCTGATTCAGGCCATCTCATTTATCCAGTAAATGTCTTGATTTTTTTTTTTCCACCTGTGCAAGAAATCCAGAATAGAATCACGAAATAAGAAGTTTTGTTTTGTATGGTACTAGATTCATTACCTCCATTGTAGTCAGTAACATTTCTGTTGTTTGATGAGCAAAGAGTTGTACTGTTGTTCTCTACTGAACAGAGGTGTAATGCACACGGCTATGTTGTGGGTCCTTTTGAGGGTCATGCAAACACTTTTCCTTCAGTAACTGTAATTGCCCACGCGATCAAATGTTAGACTGACTTTATTCTCTGCTGCTGCAGAACAGGAGTGTGAGTTAGTAGTTTGTTGCAGGGTGAATGCTATAGCCATAACTAGGGCGTGATCTCCATGAGGGACCGGGGGGCACATCCCACCCAAAATCTGAAAAACAGAAAGGTTTTAAACTGACTCCAAAACATGCTGATTGTTCACTGAGCTCCTCCTGCTTCATGTAGATTTACATGTCAACCAGCAACAGTGAACACATCAGCTGTGCGTGGGGCTCGCAGCTGGTCAGCATGTGCCAGAGTTTGGCCATACTGGGCCCCGCTTGTGTCATATAGACCTACAGCTGATCACTCACATGTACACAGCCTGTTTAAGTCCCAGCGTCACATAAGGTGTTTCTGCTGCTGATTTGTCTTCATGACCTCTTGTGGAGATTACACCCTAGTTTGTCAGTCTGGATGATCTGAGTTTCATTCTGTTGCTTGCCTTTTGTAAACAGGCTCTGATGGTCTAAATGTCATCCACACATCTGGTACAGTAGCTATGGCAGATCATCTTATAAATTCATATCCTCCTACAACATTTACATGCTGCTTGCATGTGAATGCACCGCCATCACCATTTTGTTCCTTAAGGACATTCTTGCTAAAAATCCTTATTATTTTTTTTTTTTTAGATGCACTGTGGTATAGATATTTTTTATCTATGTTATGAATCTTCTACCACAGAAAAAAGCTCATTTGTAGTTGTTCATTAAGTGAAATTTTTTCTTGTCTGATCAAGCAGCCCTCTAGTCTGAAATCCTCCCCATTGCACTTGTCACATCTGCCAGGCTCCTAATATACCCGCATATGTATTCTCCTATAAACTGGACTTGTTTGTTTATGTCAAAATCCATATGGCAGTAGTTATTACAGCACCTCAACCATTTAGTGACTGAGAGGATCATTGGGCAGAGATGTTCTGCCAGAATCAAATCCCAGCCTAGCTAGTTACAGTCACTGATTGGGGTAATTTGGCTCCAGTATTGACTTGAGCGTGATAGTGTTATCGCTTGTTATGCTGCACTGGCGATGATGGTTAACTTTATGGCAAGATCTGTCGTAACCTTCAGCAATAAATGCAGAAGCCATAGCAAATCGATACAGTCAACGATCCAATGGACAAACAGTGACGGCCAAGACACTCTCACATACACACACACACAAACCTTCACATGCTGTGGATGTGTGTTTACGAGTGGCAGCGCCAGCAAATTGTCAATTTGTCCAGCAAACAAGAGAATGTCATCAGGGGTTGAGGGAAATGTCACAGCGCTAGCCCGCTAACCTTCCCCTATGGGAAAGCACTAGCTTGTTAAAAGCCTGTAGCCTGGAAATCCATGCTAATTTATACTTGTTATGACAACTGGTATTAGGCTGTTTCCATGCATTCCTGTTTAAAAATGGTAGCATGGCTAGTTCTTTCTGCCTCCTTTTCAGACTTTTATGTTATGACTATAGCCCTAAAAAGAGTAAATATACTTGTTGTAATCCCACTGCCATCTCCAATTAGGAGACACCAATGAGCCCAGTGGGACCCCAGCAAACTATGAACACCTCTCTGGATGACCACGAGCGTCGAATCTCCCACTCCCTGTATGGTGGCCTCGAGGGCCTTGATGACAACTTGATGCCACGACAAGGCATGATGCCACCCACAATAGGTAAGCCTGATATATCTTTTATTTTGACTCTTTGTGCTCTTCCAGTTGCTCCTGAGTGCAGTTTCCACCCTGGTTGAGGTGCATGTGCATTCTCAGGTCCATCACAATCTGATACTGTGCGATATTCCTACACCAAGACTGGTATTAGTCCTGAGTATTATATGGTGAAACTCAGTGACTGTTTTAATGATTTACACACATAGTAAAAGAATAGTATTATGTAGCAGAAAATAGGATAAGTCTTAGAATACATTTACAACATTTTCCTGCTGGTCTTGTTTTAGATTCTATGATCTGACCTGCCAGGTCTTATCAACTTAGAGCATGGGCTAACCGTGTCATCTGGTCTCAGTTCCTGTCGAGACTCACTAGTTCTTGGAAAATGTCAGGGAGGGAGAGACGGGAAAAGAAAAATGGTTCCCTGACAATTTGTTGCTACAGACGCCCTGCTAGTGATTGATTCTTTTTGTACTTATTTTGTGTGTTCTCCAAAAGTGTGTCTTTATACACTACTAGTAAAAAGTTTGGACACAATTTCCCAGTGAATTAAATGGAAAAGTGTGTCCCAGCTTTTGACTGGTAGTGTACATGAGTGTTAGTTAGCATGCTTATGAACATCTCTTTTTCTAGATTACCTATCTGTCATTGCTCAAACTAGAAAGTAAGTTCATTTGCAAGAGATTAGCAAGTGAATTTCTAGCTGTGTGTATGTGCGTAGCACTTGAATAAGTGATAGACGGGTGGTGAAGTTGCCAGTTGTCAAAGAAACACTTCTGTACAGCAGATGGTGTAACTGCTCAGCCTGCCTGTGGTAAATCAAAGGCAACACAAAATGACACAGCTACCTTTGTAGATGTTGTCCTCTGCAGTTAACTGTGAATTACTTAAGCAGTGGAGCGTTGGAAGAGCTGGTAAACCAACTTTTAATCCGTTTTTCAAATTAGTTCCTACCAGCTCTACAGTACCTCATTAGTCCATGCAACATAATATGAGAGTGTGAACTCTTTTTTTTTTCCTTTCATGCAAATTGGTTAACAGACACTGTTAGTGTAAACAAAAAAAGTGAGAGTTATGTGCGACAGAGGACGTGTTAATAGGTGAAGTTCCAACACACTGCCACAGTGGCTGCGTTCATCCATGCTCAACAAATGGTAAGGGCTCATAATGATTGGATAGGATCAGAAGTGAGAGCACAAGGCAGATGTACAGGATATCATCACACAAACACGGAAGGATTATGCAAAAGATGGCCGGGCCCACCTTCAGGAACTTCACCCAAGTGCCCTCTGAGTCTTGGCGGCCTGCATCGCTCGTCCTCTGAGGGTTAAAACAAATAACAGTGTGCGCCTCCTGATGTAGTGTTAGTAACCTGCTACTCTGTGGTCCTCCATCACCCGTGTTTTTGTTTTCACATGAAATGGGAAATAAGATGGAACCAGTTTGTTGCAATATTTCACCCAACCTCTACAGGATGTGACACCAGATGCCAGAAACGTCTGAGCCTGGCCTATGGAGGGATGTGCACTACCACAGACACATGAGACATTTCTCTGCTGATTAACATGTAATTAGCCCAGTAGAGAGCTTTTTCCTGACCACCTAAGGGGGAATTTCAACCCCAATTTGCCATGTAAAAAATTTTTGATTATCTGCCTCCGTGTGGTATCTACGTAAATCAGTTAAAATCAAGTTACTGATGAAACATTTTTCATCCATTTTTTCCTGTGCCAATTTTGACTTTGAGATATTTAAGATCTTTTTCAGAACAACACTCAGCGGTTCGGTGTCAAAGTGAGATTGGAGAGGGTAGGGAAGGGATTAAACCCTTGTTTCAGAGGATAAAGGTCAGCATGCTCAGGGTTTAAGGTGGCATTCTTTGCTTGATACGTTCCTTTTTAAAGGTGTTTTTAACATTCAAAGATTCGTTTCTAAATAGGTTCCTCAGTTAAAATGAGACAATACTCACTTATTACAAGAGTTCCTCATAATATGGCACAACCCTCCTATGGGTTAGTAATGTGAATTAGTGGCTGAAGATTTTCTCATTAAACTGTTTAAATGAAATTCTGTAAATCCTAAGAAATCTGTTGACAGCATGGCCCTGTGGATTACCCTGTTTTAGTGCACTAAGCACAACAAATCAAATTTATCTCATAACAATCCCAGAGACAATAAAACCCAAAACTTCATTCTCGACTCAACACCAAGTGCCAGCCTCCGAGGCTGAGAAATGAAGCAAAGGCTGAAGTGGTAACATCTGCATTTCCTCAAATGGCCACTTGAGGCTGGCTCCAAAATGGAGTTGATCCCCATAGACTCCCATGTTAAAACGCCCAAATTTACAGTAGAAATAAACACGTTTACAGGCTGGTACAAAAAAACGTTTTGTCTCTACAGCTAATTCCTCTTCCGTAACAACTGTACAGGTGCTGAATGTTTATACAGCTCACCTGTTTTAATAATATTGAGGATAAAAGTTATGCAGAATTAAGGGCGTGGCCGCTTTAAGTGACGGGCAGGAGGGTCACACCACAGGTGGCTGGGCGCTAGCTGCCTAGCGAGCTCCACTCACACTCTACTGCTCATTTTTGGATTAGCTGGAGTGAAGTGCTATGAAGATGGTAACGGCCAGACTTTTATATACAGTCAATGCTAGATGCCACTAGAAGTGGAATTAAAAGAAGAATTTGTTGTCTGTAATTTGAACCAACCCTTTAAGGCATAGGTTGGTGAGTGTGACCAATGTTTGGGGCAGCATTTTTGTATTGATATCAGCTCCAAACTTGTGTTGAATCATGGTGTGGAGGAATCATCCTCCTGTAGAAGGATCCCCAAGGTTGTTTATTGTTGCCACATGAACTTTTCTGTGCATTAACATACAGTAAATTGTGATTCACCAACAGCTTTTGTGTCATGACTGGTTTGAATACTGTGGAATATTCTAGAAGAGCAAACGCCCGGCTCTCAGCTGCTGCACTGCTGCTGTTCAGAAGCCAACTGTAGACGAGTGAAGCCGCACTTGGCAGTTCCCAGATGTGAACGTGTGTGAATACAAAGCAGAGCTTTGCTCTGTAAACCTCCCTTGAATAATTAAAATTGTGTCTGAGTGCTGTCTCACACAGTTCCTTGGAATAAGTCTGTTCTCTTGTTGTCAGGCTGCCACAAAACATAAATCATGCATTAGGCTTTCTTAGAAGTCAGCATCATTCCCATTCAGAACATACCAGCTTGCTTTTGGCCTATACACACTCTTAGATCGCTCGCTGGCTTTCTGTGCTCTGAAGATGCCAGGGATAAGAGAGTGACTTAATTATTCCTTCAGGCCAATAGCTTTCAAGGCCCAGCATCCCTGGCAATAGCCTCCTTACTAATTATGCAAATAGACCAAAACCAGATGAAAAGAAGAAAAAAAAAAACACCCCCCTCATGTCTTTTGCCCCATGTTATTCTCACTTCTTCCATCTCCATTTATATCTGGAATATCTTTTCACCCACCATTCTTCGCTCTTGGCTGTTTTGTGATCCCCCTTTGCCCTCAAGTATTCAGTAGTTCTGCACAAAAAGAGTCTAATAATAGCCTCTCCTATAGAGAATCTCAAATGAAATGCCACCTATTGTTCCGCTTCAGCTCAGTCACAAATTATTACAGCCACGGGGAAAGATAATGTGTGTTTATTGGTTTGTTTCTCAGGTGATGCTGGGTGTGCGCTCCGTCCACATGGCAGTGCTATTGTTGTTTGGCGGATGGCTGCCCTCGGGCGCTGGCGCTAAGACAAAGAGGCTTTTTTCCCTCCTTTTACCGGGCTAGGGAGTTGACAGATTCATTGGTTTTCTACTCAGTAGCTGCCAGTTGATTGTGCTGCAGTGATTCAAACTGTGACATTGATGGGATTCTCAGTGTTGCACATTGAACTGCTTAGGGAAATGGGATTAAGTGGTTCTGTGAGTGCACGTGTGTGAGGACGTGTTTGTGTGTGTGTAAACTGTGTGTGGTCAGAGAGAGAGGGGTGGCCATGCTGTGCTAGAGGACTCACCCAGACTCCCAGCACAGCAAATAACAAATGCACACAGCGGGAGGGGCTGAAAGGAGCGCGTGCACAGTCAAACCACTGTAACAGTTGTAACAGTGCAGTGAGGATCTGACTGTGTTAAGGCCATGAACTCGCACACTCACACTGCTCATTTACCAATATGCAGATGCATTTTTAGATCCTCCTCTCTGAGGCACATACATTCTTTGTTACCTTCTTTTATAAATAGAATGTTTTTGTTTGCTTCTGTAGTTCTACTGTCAGGAAGGAGCACGAATGTGTCGACCATTCACTGAAAAATGTAATCAGTTTACTGAGATACAAGTGACTGGAAGTGAAACAAACAGGAACTGAAATGTGCCTTCTAGTACGAAGCGTATGCCACATCACTGTAGTATTTTTCTACATTTGGTGACAAAGTACATTAACGATTTTATTTGAATAAAAGGTCACATTGTAACTTTGTGTTATGTAAGAACTGTGACACCGAACAGTGACTGATGACCTTTTGAACATGCACACACACTCTTACACTTTCACACCACCCAGCGTCTCCTTTTTTCTCCATTAGTCTGCATTTACATCAGGTCGTTCACCCACGCTGGCTGGACGCAGCAGCAGCCAGTAGCTCATTGATCCCCTCACCGCTCAGTTATGAGAAACAAAGGGTCTGGCTCACACCTCCAGGTTTCCAGCTTTAAAGCCCAAACACGTTCTGGGGACAAACAAACTTCTCCCTGAGCTCAGTACACAAGGCTTTTATGAACCATTGACGCTCCTCTTCTTTTTATGCCAAGAAACCCCCTGCTCCCAATTTCAAAATACAGATTAAAGAAAAAGTCATGTGTTACATATCAATGGGAGTTTTGAAGCCTTGTTTTTCAGAGGCAGAGAAAGGGACCATTTTATTTTTTTGCCCTCAGTACAGGCAAGTTTTATCTTTATTTGTGAGGGCACAGCTTGAATTAATCGTAGTGTTTTGACATAGGAACAGCATTGTGTTCTCTGCCAAACTCCACTAGGTCTTAGCTGATTAGCCAGGAGCAGTTTCGCTCTGGGTTTAAACTTCAAAATCTGGCTTGTGTTTTTAAAAGTCACCCTTGTTTTTCTGTAGTTCATCCATTAAACTGTAACTTCAGCCTCACACTTGATATCGCTGTTGTTTGTATCACAAATAAATGTATTGCTGAGTTTTGTGCAGAGAACACAAACCAGCTTTCTCTTAGTTTTTACATGTTATTTTTCTAATATTCTCTTCAGAAATGAAAGAACTGAGTTTTATTTTGTCAGACCACAGTCTTATTTTACCACATTCTTATCCCTTCAGTCACTGTTGAGACACCTAGTTCGTCTGCTTGCATGATGGATAATTCACAGATACAACTGAGACTAAACTAAAAGAGTAAAAAGAAACCACCTGTCTCCTCCAGGTAACTATCAGCTCTCGCCGACTGTCAACATGCCGCAGGACGACACTGTGATCATAGAGGATGACCGGCCGCCGCTCCTCCCACCCCACCTCTCTGACCAGTCGTCGTCCAGCTCCCATGATGATGTGGGCTTCACCGCTGACATGACGCCGCCGTGGGCCAAAGAGCTGCCCATCCAGAATGAAACGTAGGCTAAACTTGAGTTTGGTGTTTTCATGAGATTTCCTTCACCTCCAGCTTGTCCAATGCAAACATTTAACTTGAATTCAAGACTTGTTCTTGGTAGTTTAAGGTCTCTGTATCTATCTCACTGCACATTTTACTTTAACACACAGCTTTCTTGGCTTTTTCCTCAAGTTGCATCTTAAACTCAAAATTCCTGCATCGTACATCTATTTATTTGTTCATATTTCACCGTCTGAAAGCTTGTCAAGTGCACAAGGTCGTTGCATCTCCTGTAGCGTGCACGTCCTTTCTCTTGGTTGCTCGCCCACTGGGGCAGGCCTCTCCCGTACTGGCCTCTCAGCCAGATGTGAAGGACACAGCGCTGATGAGGACCTGTCTTGTTATTATTCACTGTGTGTGTTTGCGTCTCAGTGTCAGGGAATTCAACAAATGAATGTATAGCACAGGGATCAAATAGTTTACTTTTTTTTTCCTCAATCAGCTGAGGATTCAGTCTGTGTTCTTTCCTGATTATTCCTTCAGCTCTCTGATGAGTCTTGCTATACAATCCCTCGGTTTCTCTCTTGTCTTTCTGTTTACAGCATTTTGGGCCTGGCTGTCATTTGCTCCTCCTTCCTTTCTGTCTCTCTTTCCACAAGCTCATTTTAATTTAATTCATTTGTTTTTCTTTTTGTTGTTTCCCTGATTGCTACTTTATTGTATCTGATTCCTCTTTTAACAATCTTCCCTTATTCACCCTCATACTGTCCTTCCATCCAACTTCTTTCTTGCCTCATCCCCTCATTGCTCCACCCTCCTAAACCTTTCCTAGATGTCCGTCCATCTCCTGTTGACTGTTTTCCTTCTTTGAATCCTGTGACTTCTTTCAATATTTTTCACTTTTGCTCCTCTGTCAGCTCCGTCTCTGTGTCACGTTAGTAACTCGTTTTTTTTTTTATTTTGTTCCTGTATTACCGCTGTCTGTATGTCACCTATCTATATACTGTATTTTATAATTTTTATTTGTGCTTTCTTTTGTTGCTTTAACACTTCAATTTCCCTGTGTGTGATTAATACATTTTATTTGAGATTTTCTAATATCCCTGTCTTTCACACCATCCATCCAGCTCCCTGAGTCCAGATGAAAATCATCCAGATGGTATTTTCCAGCGGGAAGGTTTCGGACGGCAGAGCATGTCAGAGAAACGCACCAAGCAGTTTGGAGACGCCGCACAGCTCGAGATCATCAAGACACGCAAATCCAAGAGCATGGATCTAGGTATAGATTTTCAAACCTCCACGAGTCCTCCATCATGTCGGTTATTCATGAGATTTAAGGGATGTGGGGCACATTGTCCAAGAGGAAGGGGCTACTAAAACCTCCGTCTGCTCCCCCGTCACTGGGATTGCGCAGGTTTTTTCCACTCTGTCAAATTTGCAGAAATTTTGACATCTTTAAAATGAAATCTTTTGCCTGTGTCGAAGCAGTGAGGTTCACTGACTCTCCACATGGACATCATGTTTCACTCAACTATCAGTAACACATCTGGCACGAGAAGTTCAAAAAGTCTAAAGCTATTTAAAGTTGTTGGTTTTGACCACTGCTTGTCATTTATTTGGATTTATTGGGTTTATTGACACATGGGCTTTACTATAATTACCAGTCTGGGACATGTTAATACTGTTAAATTCAGTTTAAGGTTAAGATTCCATGTAACCTTGAGCACATATTTCTGCACACACTCCTGTTTCAAACATCCATCCATCCATTTTCCTCCGCTTATCTGGGACCGGGTCGCGGGGGCAGCAGTCTAAGCAAAGATGCCCAGACTTCCCTCTCTCCAGACACTTCCTCCAGCTCCTCCGGGGGAATGCCAAGGCGTTCCCAGGCCAGCCAAGAGACATAGTCCCTCCAGCGT
>NW_018128005.1:552477-567989 GCF_001952655.1 Monopterus albus | reverse complement strand
GTCTTGGTTGACACGCCTCTGCAATGTCGCATGGCGGTTGGGGACAGTGCCTCTGGACTGGCAGACCCGGGTGGTGGTCCCTCTTTTTAAGAAGGGGGACCAGAGGGTGTGTTCCAACTATAGGAGGATCACACTCCTCAGCCTCCCCAGGAAAGTCTATGCCAAGGTACTGGAGAGGAGAATTCAACCGATAGTCGAACCTCGGATTCAGGAGGAACAATGCGGTTTTTGTCCTGGCCGTGGAACACTGTTTCAAACATGTTCCTCATATTTAAATATATTCCACTTCTTTGCCTCTTTGTATGAAAACAGACTGTGCGTCTCTTGCCAAAGTCAAGAACTTCTCTTTGTTGATTCACCTTGAAATGGCTTCAAACTGTTGCTGATTGCTTTGGCTGCAACAGTCTCTCTGCTCGCACCCTCTATAATCACATCTAATCTTCCTGACCAGATTGCTGCTCTGTGCCGTGTTGATATGACAACAACCCTGATTGCTATCCTCAGACCCACTTTTCATTTCCCATCTCCCCTTGCCTTCTTGTTTTGCATGGCATCCAATCCTAATTGAGATGAAGCCTTTGCGATGTTTGCAGCACTACCTGGATGCTGCATGTGGAATGTTGTGAGCACTAACTGAACCCCAAATGTTTGTACCCCTCCCCTCTTTCCTTCCCCTTCCTTTAACAGTAGCCGACGAGATTAACCTCACCCCACATCCCGAGACCAGCACAGGTAAGGACCGGTGTACTGACAGGTAGAAAGGAAAACTTTACTTCAAAACCATCACTTTCTGTTCCCAAAATGTATTTCCAAGGTCTGCACTGAGGGGTAGAAGTGTTGTTTGAGTCCTATGACAAATCGAAAGCACCTGCAGGATCTGGCTTACTCATAATGGAAGCCACTGTTTTCTGATATTTTATTATCTGAACTCATTTCTAAATCATATCATTTCAGTGGTTCACATGGTTAATTCAGAACAATGTGCATTTCCAAACACTACCAAACATTGCTTTTACTGATTATTTACATTTACTTTCCTGCTCTTTCATTTTTCTTTTCAGCTACTTTCAGTCAAAGAGTTAATTTGAAATGTGCAAGAAGTGCAGACTTTCACTGACGGTAACTTAACAGTGATGAACAGCAAATTAGCCCCAACTGGAATTATGTAGTGAATAAAAAGTGGGTGTTTTTTTTTTTTATTATTATTAAAAAGGGAAACTAAAAGCAAGTACTGAGTCTGACATGACTGTGTTGTTGTACTGATGCAAGTAGAGCTGTGGACATTTACCTTATTATATACATTATTAACACCCCCCCAGTTTTAATTAGGGGATGCTTTGCCTTCAGCATCTGTCTGGTTGATGAAAAGTGCTGAGTCAGTTCATTAAATTTGTTTTAATACTGATGCAGAAAACAAACTTTTAATTCTACATCATTAACATCTTCAATGACTTCACTGTCAGAACCATCTTAAGTCTAACATGTCATATACTGCATGCCTTCATTTTATCTTTACTCTCCATGTTTCCTATATTTGCTGGTTACGTCATAAGCTATAAACATAATTGTTGCTTATTTAACAACACAATATGAAACCTTTGGGAAACCTTTTGAACTTCAGAGGTGAGGCAAGACGTTTTTGTGCCATAAACTATATGAAGTGCAGCCTGCCTCTGGCTGTAGAGAGCCGCTGGTGCAGGATTTGACAGTAACTGTACAACAACAATGACAGACGGTAAACTGCACGTATTGATCTACATACCTAAATTCAATAAGAAAAGATCAAATGGAAGTGAGTAACAAAATTTACTGAACAGATTTTTTTGACGATTAGACTCCTGCGTCTTCATTAGGCGCAGAGCCACATGAAGATGGAAGACAGGATGATCCCCTAGAGTCTAGACAGTGGTGGTGGTGTGGAGCAGCTGACTGGTAGTTAGAGCAGGTCTTGGACTGTGACCCTGGACATCATAGAGGTTGTGGTGGTGTTGGGGAGGAGGTGGGTTGTGCAATCGTAGGTCTGAAAGACAAGCAGGCAGAATTGCAGCTGACTTTATAGAACAGCAGCCAGTGACTGATTGGCTTGAGAAACACAGGCAGAAAGATCACTGGTGACATCAGGTGAAGGTGGAAGGAGATTGACAGCGTGGGGATGTAGACTGATCCAAAGCAAACAGCCCACATCAACTCACTGTAGAAGAAGTAGAATATGAAGTAAGAGATCTTCCCTGTTGAATTTTCACCAAAGCTTTCTTTTTGGCCACCTGCTCCTCGTTTATGTTCCTACTCCTTATGCACTTGTGTCGTGTTCTCTGTTGTTTTGTTCGCTCTTGACAAGACAAATTTTTCAGTCTACACAGTAAAGACTTGGGCTCTTCGCTGCAGTTTGCAGTTTGAGGTCGCTGCTGAACATGGTTGTGAAAGCAATGGGGTGACTACAGATTAGGTTTTCTCCCTTTTGCCTCAGATGCGACCGTAGCACTAATTGTTTTGCGTGTGTGTGCGCGCCAGGAGACGGAGAGTACAGAAAGCACTCTGTCCTTGGTTAAGGCAGCAAGCTGACAGCGAGTCATCCATCTCCGTCAAGCCCCGTGTGTTTTCACTGTCTTGTCTGAAATCAGTGGCTTGGACAAAGAGACGGACCCCACTGCTGGAAGAAAGGTTTAGTGTAGGAGAGAAACTCGCTTGGGGCAGGTTATAGTAGCATGTATGACTGTGAAGTGGCACTCAGTCAAGTGTGAAGACAATTAACACTGAGGCAAAGTATAAAAAGAGGGTCAGACATTGTGCTGTAGAAAAGTGCAAATGGAATCCAACTTTCTGTTATGTTATAACAGCATGAGTCGGCAAGGTGGGGGTCGTTGCAGTTTCTATAAGGTATATCTGCCAAATGGTGGCAGCAGAAGAGTCAGCTGCACTATTACATAATCACCCAGGAAACATTAACAATTTATCTTAATCCATAAAGTTCTCATACCTGCATTACAACAATGCATAGGAGAAAGTATTTTTCCAGTGAAATGCCAAAAAATAAAACCAAATCCTTTTGTAAGTTCCCAGGGGGAAATGGATTTAGTTCACATTGACAGAGGACATAGAGAAAATCTGCAGAACCTCACATTAGAGAAACTAAGGGCTAAAAAGGTGCAGCATTTTTATGCACTAAATTACTTATCGTCGTTGCTGATTCATTCCCCGTCGGTCAACTAATAGCTTAATCGACTACCTGTTACAGCACTGTTATGGGTGTTAGGTATTTATGACTCAATAGTTAATTGCCAGGTAATCCATGCAGTGTCTGTTTTATAAAATGTCCTTACCATACAATAATTAATCTTAGAGTAAATTAGTGATTTTGCGGTCAGAGGGCTTCTTTCTGCTGATGACCACCTGGCCGTCCCTGCAAATCAAAGACCGTTTAAACCTCATTTTCTTGTCTGACTGATCTGCTGAGTGATCTGCCTTTTCATTAATATCTCACTACACTGGCGGATTGTAGGATACAGATACTGATTTATATGTTTTTGGCAGTATTTGCAGTGTGAACATTGAGGGGGGGGAAATGTGTTTCTAAAGGTTGGAAGCTAATACCTGTTCAGTTCCCTTAATGTTTTGGACTAATAGATTTCACCCTGTTTCTTTAAGTGTCTGGAGTTTATTTTTACTTTGTTGTTCCCCTGGTGTCACTTATCCAACTTTTTTTGTTTTAATTTGTACTCTTCACTGAGTATAAATGTTCCATGGTCCATTTACAAGACAGAGCCATTCTGCCGAACCCAAAAGCTGTGACAGCTCTGAGAGATAGGATGTAGGAGCCCTCGTCTTCTAGGCTGTGATTGGCTCAGAGCTTTATTGACACAGGCTGCTGCCACATGTCCAATATGGACACTTCACTGATGACGGACAGTGCAGGACTGTTGGCAGCCCAGTCCTGAACTTTAGTCAAGTTTTCTTTTGAAATCCCTATGACAAAGTGGGTTTCCTGGTAAGTTAACTTTAGTAATCTGTTAATATTAATACTGGGACATAGGAAATATAACCTGGGGTTAGGTATGTGTTGCAGATATTAGTTGCTCAGTAGCTGGAGAGTGACACAAATGTCAAGCAGTGATCTGTTAGGATCAACGTAACACTGACCAATATTCATTTTTGGAAAAACAAAAAATATTACCAAAATAAATGTCTGGTAAAAAGGATGGATGCCCGTACATTGCGTTAGCAGTCACAGGTCTTGGTTTTAGCTTTTGTTACACATGTGCAACTCTCAAGTCCTAAAGTGTCAAACAAGTCCCAAGTTACTGGTGAGAGTCACGTCGAGTTTACTATAGGTCAAACAAGTCACAAGTTCAGTCATACAAAATTCTGATGATCTGATAATATTATGGGAATATCACATAGTTAAATGAGACTTTCACAACCCTCCTTTCATTAATTGTGCATTCGTACATTATGAACTCACCATTAGCTATTAAATAAACAACCAGCTTCATTAACTTTTTAATGAGCAGGATCTGTATAGAAATGACAGAGGCAGCGAAATCAAACGAGCTGACTTCCTTTATGCAGACTGAATCAATAACTCTTCTGCTGCCAATTCCAGCTGAGTCTGGTGTCAGCTCCAGTCTGACCTCTCCTTGTACCAGCTGCGACATAACCGCTCTGTATTTGTTATTGTAAGGCTTCGAAGCTTCATAGGACAGGAGTGTTTATCTGCAGATAAACGCGAGTGTCACTCTGTCCAAACACACCGACTCAGAGCTGACTGACTGCTTGCCAGGTTTAAAATAATCAATTTCACTGTCTTGTTAAATTTCTGTCAAATTCTTTGTGTGTGCTTTGTTACCAGACCTGGTTATTCGCAGTTTAATAAGTTTTACCTCAAAAAGTACTGGAAATGTTTTTTCTTCTATTAAATACTTTCTTCCAAATTCCCTAACTGTTCTCTCCTTTGGCCACGCTGAACACAACAAGATTTGATAGTCAGGTTTAAAAAAAAAAAAAGGCATTTAAAGTAAATGCCATTTGTCAGATCTGCAGCACGGTGTAAATGATCCTTCTTTTTTTTTTAAGGCTGCCACTGAAGTGTGACTTTAGCGAAAGGCAGTGAGCAAAACCTTTAAATAAAGTGGGTGTGCAACATGAAAAGCCTATCGGCGCGGCTCTCAGTGAGATGTTAAGAGGACAGGACAGGCTGATGAGAATGAATGGGAGGCCGCCAGCCCACCAGCTTGTTCACTCTGCATGTATTCAATTTTCCATTTCGATTTCTGTCTCTCTGCCTTTATTCCTTCTCTGGTCAGTCTCCCTGTAAACAAGGCATTTGGCAAAAAAGTCTTTTTCCAAACTATTTGAGAGTATTCTACAACTTTGGCAGGTCATTTGAATAAATTTAAATAGATTTTACCCTTATTGATTTTATGAATATTTTCCCTTGTCTTGAGAAACCCAAGCATGTTATGCTCGGAATAAAAGTTGATATCACAAAAACAGGCAAATGTGATCTGACTGAAATAGGGCCTGAGCCCAGTGGTTCCTACTGACGATATAAATCTGCTAAAGCCTGTTCTAAAATGTCTAGTTTTACATATAGATAAATTTTAAATGCAAAATTTTCATAAACAGCTGGGCGCCGTGGCTTTTAGCTAATGTTACTTTGGTGCATTAGTTGTTTAATCTTTTGAGATGCGTATCAATGCCCGTTTGATTACTTCATCTTACTCCTTCCTTCCCTGTCTTTCATTCAGTCTCCTCCCACATGACATCACATGGAAATTCGTCAGGCCTTGTATATTTTGCAGCCTTTTTACTACACAGTGACACCACCCAGGAGGTTAGGACTCTTCCATCTACCTCCATACTCCTTCACCTGATCCTCCTGCATTTATTATTCACCCTACACATTCTCAGCCTGTGAAAAGTGCCATATGAGAACAGAAATTATGCCTGCGCTGCTGTACGAATAGTCTTAGTTTAATTAAACTGTCATGTTTCTCCTATTTTGCTGATGGTTATTTTCATTCAGAACCATATCTTGTAATGAAATTTGTAGTCAGACACAATTAATGTGATACAAACGCACACACACACAAGTGCACAGAATTGATCGGCTTCCTCCTTGGTGAAACAAACAGTATCCGGCTTTGAATATTGAGTGTTACTGTCAGAGTTGCTTATTGTCCTCTGAGGGCTAGGTGTGTTCTTGTAGAGGTGTGTTTTCTTAACTCCTTGATAAGAGATGTTCTACCAATAACATATTTTTTATCTGCTTGCTGAGGACACCACTTCCTGGAGGCGTCTGTGTCATTATCAGTACACACTGTAGCTGCTTTATGAATTAGTTTGCTCGCCAGCCACAGGAGTCGTATGGGCGACACTGGTTGTGCAATGTTTTTGCCATATTGTAATCTTTACACATCTAGTCTATTTTGGCAGGCATGCATAAGAGAAGCTTGGAATAATACTTTTTTAGGATGAGATTTCATCCTCTGTATAAAAAAGAAGAAACGAGATATGTTGGACTGTGCAGCAACATTGAAAATTTCTGGAGAAATGCGCAGGTCATTCCTTTTTATTACTTGTAACTAGAGATGCCGAGCTACAATTAGAAAAAAAAACAACCTACAAAACCTATATTGAGTTGCTGTCCTCACACTTACTGTGTGTTTTAATGACTTTTGCAGTGAACGTTTATTGCATCGTCCTCAACAGTGTACTCACCTACATGAAATCAAAGTAGAAAGACGCTGAGGTCATACTTGGCCACAGTTGTTGTCTTTTGGAATTGGCTGGAAGTGGCTTGTTGTGAAATATGTGTCACATTGCTTAGTCAGTATTTGTAGAAAATGGTGCCATCCTCTCACTTCATCCTCTTAAATCATACTGTTAAATCCTCTTGTATCGTAACTCCCTTAGTAATGCGGAATCTCTTGCACTACATCATCCTTTATCCCTGGATATTGCTACCCTGCTGTAATTACAACCAATTTCAAGGTGTACATATTGATTCTGGACTCAGTTTGCTATTTATTATGCACTAATAGGATGTTATTAAGATGTGATGGGGAAAAGTTTTTAAGTGTTTAAGGTTATGGAAAGATCAAATTAGGATGAGGTGGCTGTAGATTTTCTGCCTTTTTAAGGGGCTTGTTATTTGCTTAAAATGATCACTGCAGTTAAGACAGTGCTGTTTTTTCTCGATGCTACACAGTCAGTAGGAGCAGTGCTAAAATCAGATATCCATGGGGCCTTTGACGAGGTTTGGGGAAATGTTTGTTCATTTTCCTACAGTGCATGCGTCTTTATCTTTTCACCAGGTTCTTCCACAAAGGATGTGGGACCATCGCTCGGCCTAAAGAAGTCCAGCTCTCTTGAGAGCCTCCAGACGGCTGTTGCCGAGGTAACTCTCAATGGGGACCTCCCGTTCCACAGGCCTCGCCCCCGTATCATCAGGGGGCGTGGCTGCAACGAGAGCTTCAGGGCAGCCATCGACAAATCCTACGACCGCCCGCCAGCCACAGAAGAGGATGATGAGGGGATGGAGACATGTAAGATATCTTGTGTTCCATGTTCAGCCGGTGTTTAATGAGTGTTCTCTGTTCCCACCACGGTCCAGGTGTCACATCTGTCAGCAGCTGGACAGGAGTCCTGTCAGTGTCCTTCAGCAACATCCTTCAACCTCTGTCCCCTTATAACTCACGGAGCATGTCCAAAATGTGACATTTTACCTTGATGGCTTCAGTGACATTGCATCGTGGGTTACTAAATAATCACACTAACTGAAACCGATGAAGTGCGAGCCACTAAATCCCTGATGTAGCTTCCATACTTGTGCATGAGAATGACAACATTCTGACTAATGCTCAGTACCTGGAAGCTGAGTGTATCACTGCTTGTGGCAATGGCATCTCATATCTACTGGAACTGTAATCAGAATATCAAATGCATCATAAAGTACTGTCATAAAGCACCTGAGAAAGGAGGAGTCAGGAGAATGATAGGCTGGCATCCTGTCAGGAGACTGGTCACACATTAAGCTGCCTTCTTTCAAGGTCATTAAATTAAAACAATAACAATAGTAATATATGAATGCAAAACAACGTTTGAGTCATTTTCATAGGTGTCACAATACAAAATGCATACACTCCAAGATCAACAAGCCTCGTAATCTGTCCTACAAACTATGATGTTTGTAGAATATATTTGTAAATTAACATGTCATAGTGGTACTATCAGTTTATCAGTGTGTAGTAGTCTCCAGAGATTACCGTCTCATTGTGAGCAGAGCTCATCCACTACTTTTAATGTGCAGTTAGATTGTATGAGGCTCCTTCTGGCGCTCAGGAGACATAATTGCATCATTGTGAGACAAAGATTTTCATTTATGTGGCTAATGGATTTTTATATGTGTTACATTTCTACTTATAATTACATGCTCATTGGTTAAGCATTTCCCCCCCATTCTCCTCTGTGTTTCCTTCTTTTTCTTTCTGTCTTCTCCTCCCTACAGTGGAGGAGGACACAGAGGAGAGTTCACGATCCGGGAGAGACTCTGTGTCCACGGTGGCCGACCAGACCCCACTGTCCAGCACAGAGAAACCCCTGGTCAACGGCACCAACCGCACCAAAGAGGAGAAGAAGAAAGACAAAGACAAGAAGGGGAAAGCCAAGAAGGGCATGCTGAAGGGACTCGGGGACATGTTCAGGTAAAGCTAATACTACTTTGGGAGTGAATCCAATAAAACCGTCAACTTGCCTTTCACCAAGTCAGCTTGGTGCACAGTGTTTTTACAGAGGCGCAAGCAAGACAACACTTCACAGCTTATACACTAATAAGTTTTATTTCAATTTTGAAGATATTCCTTTAATGTACAGATTCAAAATTTACTCCAGTGGCCTAAGAAGGGAAGTGCAGTCCTCTGCAGTAGGAAGACTTAAAAACACAATCTACATGCAAACTGTGAGGCCTTGTGTTCAGAACCTGCAGCACTGTTGTAAGTGCTGTGCATTGTGCAGCAGGGATATTTTCAGTAGCACTGCAGCTTTATGTGACGACTGAGTTATGTTCAGTGTCAGTGTCTAAACTCTCATCAATATCTACTGTAAACAGCTGATACGTCCTTATTGAGTGAGGTTTTTGTGCTGACCTTCTGTGTGAAGAACAAGGCCCTTGAATTACCCGCTTGCTATGTCAGCTAACATACAAACCACCTATAATATTTAACAGACACATTTTGCCACACTTACCTAAAATAGTCACTGACTGTCTGAGTGAGGCAGACCTGAGCTGTGCAACCACAATGTAAACAGTCTGAGAAAACCCTAATTAGACTTCTAGACAACTTAACCTTTGTGGTTCATTTTCCTGTTAATTATTGTTTCTCTGCTGCCTCCACCATTTCATCTAGTGATGGGAATAGTGAGTCTTTGAACAGAGCCATAAGATCTGGCTCTGTTCCTTCCATAGAGCTGTTCAAAATAACCCCCCTTATTTCTCTGAGTCTCTGCCGTGTTCTGCTTGATCACTGATGCTTGCTACCCAGTCTTAGTGGAGTGTATTTAGAACACAGGGAGTGAGATTTGGTCAAACGGCTCTCAATCACTGCTCGGTTCCCTTCATTCAGCCATTGAGTAGAATCATTCACGAACGTAACGTCATTAATTTCATCTGTCAAACAAATTCCTTACAGCTAAACAGACAAATGGTCTCGCCTGTGGACACGTCCTACTAGTGCATTGTCTGTACACTTCCTCTTCTGTCTCCAAAACAGTGACTGTTCAGAGGAATGTAATGAGGTCTGCAGGAGGGAGAGGGAGGCAGAAAAGATGGAAGATAGGGAGATAGAGTCGGCTGCCATGACTAGTGAAAGAAAAACAAAACAAGAGTGTTGGAGACGAATAGAGGTCTAATACTGTACCTTTAAAGGGAAGAGAGAGAGATATCAGACAAGCTGCAAGAAGATTTCAACAGTGAGGTGTTGAAATGCATGTGGATCAAATTTACTTTGTCATATATCAGTGTAAAGGTTTATTTATGACTGTGGAAATAGCAGCCTGACAAAATAGTCTCAATTCAAGGTGGACAAACTGGAATGATTAGCAGGGAGCTCAGTCAGTCATTGTACTCACATGGTTGAGGGAGGACTGAGTGAGCACAAACTGCAGATACATGCAGCGGGTTTTTCTAAGCCAAATACACACACAACAGGCCATACCATGTTGGACCTCCTCCATGAAAACACCGTCTGACCGCCTGTTTGATTCGAGCCCCGTGTTTACTGGCAGAGAATAATGATGTGAGCTATGTTCAGCCCATCAGTAAACAAGACTGAGGTAGATCACCGTACAGGAACATTTTTCATTTTAGAAAAGGCCAAGAAAAGGGTTTTTATTTCACCATTTTATACTTTATCACATTATATTAAGTATCACATTCAGAAGTTCAGCGCAGCAGTAATTGAGAATCTAAAGGAAAAAGCATCTCGGTACCACCCACATTGCTTGATTGACAGGTGATATGAGGGAGCTACAGTTCAGCAAATATCACAGAAGTGAGCACTTAGCAACAAACATGTTTCTAAATGCTGCAGGAAAAGTTGCCAGAAATTTCCTGCTTTTCTTGTGTCAACGTCAACATGTCCTGATGAAACGGCACGCAGATGTGTGTGTTGGCCCAAACCACACAAGGTGCATGTGTCGAGAACAATTGTACTGTTTTTTAAAAGCGTATAAAATGTGATGTGAGTAAGTTGGTTCCCCCGAGTGGCTCTACAGCGAGTCAAGAGCTCCCGATGAGTGTCATGTGTTTGAGTGAGAGAGAGAGAGAGAGAGCATGTGTGTGAATGAATGAGTGAAGGCTTTTGGTGCAGGAGTGTCAGCGTGCTTGTACTTCGATGTGTGTTTGCATGTTAGGGGGGATCGGGAATGGGACACCTCTGTAGAAGTGTGTGTGTGGTGTGTGAGATCAACAGAGCTCCGCTGCCTGACCCTCTCATGTCTCGAAGGCCTCACACTCAGTCCCAATCAAAGCTTCATTACCATCAACCCCTGCCAAGAGAACAGCCTGCCAACCTTGTAGCCATCTCTCCTTCTCTCTCTTCCTCCCTTTTCCCTCTCTCTCTCTCTCTCTCTCTCTCTCTGATCATCACTGGGACTCAGAAGCAACACCCAGTCTGTTAACTTGGCATCAGCGAAGATGGTCGCTGCCCAGAAATTCAAGGGCTGCGCTAATTTTGCAGTGGTTTTAGTGTGTGTGTGTGTGTGTGTGTGTGTGTGTGTGTGTGTGTGTGTGTGTGTTTGTGTTCCCGTGATGAACAAGTGAACAAGGCTGGACCTAGAAAAGGCTCACACTGTGACAATCTTCATCATGTGTCGCTGCAGAAGCACTGTGAAGACGTCTGCTGTTGGGTTTTCTAAGAATCTCACACTTTCACTTTTTCAGTCTGAATTTTTTGTGAGGAGCGATCTTGTCATGGACGGAGGGACGTTCATGCATCAGGCTCTGTTCCCCTGACCTCGACAAGTTACATTTCTAATAATCATGGTCCTCTGGCATTCTTAAGAGCATATTGCGATGTCTTGCACTTAGCAGTTGAAGTTGTTGTCATGCTTGTCTGTAGTTGCTCTTTTTAACGTGTTGTGTTTCTGAGTTTACAGCGGAAAACTCACAGCACCTTCCAAACTAACCCGAGAGCTCGTATTGATGAAGAGTTGTGGTGGAACACATGAAACGGCTTCAACGTTTCATATTTCATTAAAGAACATTTCATGGCAGAACTACAGGTGGCCATGATTTTATAATACTAGGTGTCAAAATTTTGAAAATGGTGGATGGTGGTAGGACCAACATTTCTGCACTTTCTTGACATTTTCATGGCTGCTGTCATGTTGTTAATCGTAGTTTAGAAACGCTGTTCAGTTGATGTTGAATGTTTCACTTTGTTGTTCACAGACTTGTTAGCTTTACTGACATTTTAGTGGGGTTGCACGTGCTGCCGTCAACCGCCCACAGCACCACCAAAGACTTGTTTTCACTTTTTGTGCCATTAACAGGAGTGGCACGTGTGGTTCTGCTGAATCAAATTAGCCAAATGCTTCTTGACATTTTGAAGTCGTCTTTTCAAACCACAGGAAGCCGTCAAAGCCCTTTATCGATGGCGTCGGGTTCATAAGACGAAGTGGGCCTAACTACGCCTGGAATATACAAACTGAAAACTGCCCTGGTGTCATAGTTGATGCTCTGTCTCCTCTTCAAACTTTTCCCATTCAGTCATAAATCTTGTGTTTGTGTGTGTGTGTGTGTGTGTGTGTGTGTGTCACAAGGAGCATTAGGCTGATTTTTAAGGGGCTGTTAATGAAAGTTAGTGGTGTGGAGAGAGAAACTGTCAACCGTCGCTCGTCATGACAGATCGCCCCTGCTGTTAGCGTTACTGGCGAGCTGTCACTCTTTCAGACGGCCACAGTTAAATTAATCAGGTAATGGACCTTATTCTCCAGGCCCCCCCGCCCCCGCTGTGGTTTCCCCTCCCCATTTCTATCTCAGTTTGTCTTTTACACTCCACAGCATCTGTACCTAATGTCCTCTGTGGGTTTCTACTCGTTATGACAATTTGAAAAAAGAATGGGAAAATTGATATGGCTGTTTCCAGGAAACATCCCAAATGAGTATAGTTACTCAGGATAAAACGAATCCCTTCTTCACTTAATTACCATCAGATGTTCGAAGTTCTACATCTAATATATTTCATTCCTTTCCTTCAAAGTCTTCCCTACATATATAGATGAGACATCTGGACAGACGTGTACATCAACTGCACCTTGACTGGTTGCCAGAGGGAAACATCCACAACATAATTAGCTCTTGTTATTATTAAGTATTCTTCAAAATAGTATTCAGTGTGTTTGTTCCAAGTACTTTGTGGGCATTGATTGTCTTAATTTGATACCTCAGAGACGACATGCAGCATAGCTCAAGCTCCGGGAGAACTCCTCTTTAAAAGTTACTTTAACAGTGAAATAGTTTATCGATGCAGTTTACCATGTTCTCAGCTGTGTCCAGCTTGTGATATAATGCACAACCAGATTCTTCATTAGCCATCCAGTGTCTTCTTTTCATATTCTGTGAAACCCACACATGGCGTTACAGCCCTGGGCAGCATCTGTGTGTGGGTTAACAATGATGCCAGACCTGAGCTGGACAAAGGATGTTATGATCTCAGACCTTGGTTTTGCAGTGTTTCAGGCTTTTGTTCACTAGGCCACCAGGACTGTTTCTGCTTGTGGTGGAGAGTCAGGGCCAGTCGGAGCTCCACTTGCGTTGCATCTTCTTATTTTCTTGTTTTCTTTCACTCTTTTTTAAATTCTGTGCCAGTTCTGTCTCAGTCTTCGTTCATTCAGGGTTTGACACACAAATAGTGTCTTCACTTGTTTTTCCACACCTGGTGTTACACAGTTCTTTCCTTTTGCTTTCTGTGTTTTTCTCTCACTGTCCCTTTCATTCATTTTTTTGATTTTCACCTTTCTTCTCATGCAGCATTTTGTTTTTCCAGGGTTTCACACACTCCTACACACTCACACCACTGGGCTTTCTCTGCTGATTCATTTAATGGTTTTGTTATTTTTTCCTGTGTTTTTCTCATTGATTTACTTTAATTCTCTTGTTTTCATTTCTCTTGCTTCTGTATTGCTTCCCATGCACATTATTCACAAACCTCCTTTATTCTTGTTTTTCTCTCTGGCTCATATTTAGGAAATTTACACTCTTCCGTAAATTCACTCACACTTCACTTTTGGGATTCTCACCTCTTTGGTTTGCTTTTGATCCTGTCGCTTTCTCTTTTCTCCACTTCCTTTGTATCTTTCCTTTGTTTTTCACTTCACTTTGTGTCTCTTTGTTCAGTCACTTGCACACACACACACACACACACACACACACACACACACACACACGCACACAAACATAAACCTCTTGAGCTTGTCTTTGTATTCGTTTGCAGTCCTAATGTTTGATTCATTGAGTTTTTGTTGGAGATGTTCATTTTTTTTCTTTAACATCTTCTGTCTCTTTCGTTAAAATACACACGCGCGCACACACACACACACACCTCTTTGGTTGCTCTCAGTGTTGTCTCTTTAGAAGTCGTAGATATTCTCGGCGGACCAATTTCCTTGCGAATAATCACAGAGGTTCATTGTGGAAGCGAGTGCGGTGCCAAAGTCATTTCTTCAACCGACTGAGGCTTTATACTGACTCAATCATGCTGAAATATCTCTGCAATGGCTCCTGTTTTGTTAAGCGCCACTCCCTCTCTATGAATATAATTACTGTGATGGGCCGCGCCTGCGCCTCGTTCGATTACCACTTCCCAACTTTAAATGAACTGAATTGGGTTTGAACTTGTGAGAAGTACTTTTCAAATGGTTCGTTTGAGGGCTTGATCGACTGCTCAGCTGTATCCACTGGGTGTTTTTGTGATCACAGATCTCTTCCTTTTCTCACCTCCAGCTGGTTCAAAGCACCGCTGAGCATGATCACATAAGCCCTGTTCTGGCGTCTCTCCACTGGCTTTTTTAGGCACTTAAAGGTATAGTTAGTGTTCCTGGAAAAGGCAACAGGAGGGAGCTGGATTTTACATGTAGACCGCTTTCACTGGGGTGAAAGGAGAAGTTCAAAAAGAGTTGCAAAGAATGCCTCTGAAATGAATCGGCAACACGATGTTTAATGGACTGGCCCCTTTATGCCTTGGTGAACTCCTGCAGTGGCGCAAGCTAGTAAGAGCCATTAGGTCCTCAAATCAGTTAGTTTTAGAGGCGCCAAGGGCTAGAAACAAGCACTGCGGTGATGGCACTTTTGCCGTAATGGCCCCAAAACTGTGGAACAGTTTACCTGTTAATATAGGATCTGCCACGGATCTGGCAGGCCTTAAGTCACTGCTCAAGACTTATTTATTTCCCATGGCTCTGGGATCATAGTGTCTTTTATTGTCTGTGTTTCTTAAAGCGCTGTATGAAAAAAGTTTGATTTCTTTGTCTTCCAATTATCATCTACTTTCAATCCAAACCAGCAGCTTATATAAAATACAAAAGAAAAAAAAACAGTAACACACCCAATGTACCAATGGACATTAATAATTCGAGCCTATTATTTCCTCCCAGGTTCGGGAAGCACCGAAAGGACGAGCGACCGGGGGAGAAGATTGATCGTAAAGGCTCCAGCAAATGGAGGTCAGAGGAGACACAGGTGTCAGTGGAGGAGACGATGAAGATGAGGATGGAGCAGGAGAGGTGAGGGCTTCATGATGTAGCACCTGCTAAATGCTCATTGGTTTTGTTTTCTGCTCGGTGCTGGTGTGGTAGTGGAGGTCTTTTGTCTGTGGACTCTCATGTGCTTTCCTACTCCGTTATCAAAGTGGGTGGAAATTTGTATTCATACTGAGCAAAAGTGAGGATTACTCACAGGTTATAAGTAAACAATAAATCCATAGAACTGACCATCAAAACTGCAGATCCATTATATA
>NW_018128005.1:532537-551979 GCF_001952655.1 Monopterus albus | reverse complement strand
ACCTCTGAGACTATCACAGTGCAGGTGCATTTATATGGAGACTTGATTCCACACAGGTGGATTCTATTTATCATCCTTTGTCATTTAGGTCAACATTGGATCATTCAGAGATCCTCACTGAACTTCTGGAGAGAGTTTGCTGCACTGAAAGTAAAGGGGCTGAATAATTTTGCACGCCCAATTTTTCAGTTTTTTATTTGTTAAAAACGTTTGAAATATCCAATAAATTTCGTTCCACTTCATGATTGTGTCCCACTTGTTGTTGATTCTTCACAAAAAATTACAGTTTTATATCTTTATGTTTGAAGCCTGAAATGTGGCAAAAGGTCGCAAAGTTCAAGGGGGCCGAATACTTTCGCAAGGCACTGTAATTCTGATGTAGTCTTCCCTCACCCTTCCCTCTATCTACTCACTGAACTGTTCAAGCAAGGGAACAACAAAACATGTTTTGGTTGTGGCTTATAAGACATGTACAGTAGTACTGCTCCCTGCTTTCACGAACACGTCTAGTCTTTGTTCACTCACTCATCCTAACCACATTTTATGTTTTCATTAATATAATTTTATTTTAAGATTAAGCCACAAGAACAGTGAACAGCAGTGAGGTCCTGTTGGTAGGTGGTAAAACCTGGTTATTAGTCAGCATTCCCTCTGGTGTTGGATGGGGCTGAGGTCAGAGATCTGGGCCAGGCAGAATATTTCCTCATGGACCTCATGTAGTGTTGTAATGTTAAATCTCTTGGAATGTGTAGCACAGTGTTTTGATGGTGGCACTTTATAAATGCCAAGGCCTTTACTGCCCTGCCAGCTAATTAATTCTCATGTTCTGGGTGCAGGGGCAGGAGTCATTACACCCCAGCAGTTACTCATTATGAAAATTTGTTTTGGCTTTTTTCTTTGCGCCTTCAGAGCAGATAGTCCAATATTATGATAATAGCCAGGTCTTTTTTAATTTGCATAAGGTTAATACAAATTCCGTGTGGGATGATTTGGTTGTTGCATCTCAAAAGGCTCACAAAGGATGATCGGTGTGTGTTTACTCCAGTCTGTGGCTTCTCTTTTGTTTCTTGTCCTCAAATGTGGAAGTCATGTCCACGATGGGGTTCGACCCACTGAAACCTGTCCATGGGGTACAGGATCACAGGGCTGTGGTAGTTCAAACATGGATGGCACAGACAATACTCACCCATTTTTCTTTCATTGCTTTTCTTTTCATTCAATTCATTTAGGAGATTTACAGTGTCAATAAGACACAGGATTAAATTCTGTCTTTTGTGGTTACGTCCTGAATCCAAAGTAAATTAGATAGATTATATTTTCCTTTTCCCCCTTTTTAAATTTATTTTTTTGTTTATATAGAAGCCATAGAGATCTTAAAAAATTCTTGCCTGTGACTTTTTGAATAAACCAGCACGGATATATTTTTTATATACTCAAGTGGTCTGAGTCGTCCCTCTGAGTTCCTGGTTTGAAAGAACCGGATGAGGCTTTATAATGGTTTTCAGCCTTTACTTGAAAAGTCTTTAAAAATCTCAGATTGTTCCATTTTGTCATTTTTTTTCCCTCTTTCTCTAATCGGGTCCACCTGTGTACACTGTAATACCTTGTCTGGGGGGATTCATAACCTGGAAATAGGTTTTAAACTGCATTCAGTGGTCTAAAAATGTTTTCAAAAGTCTCAAATTTAACTTGATGAAACCTACAGATGCCCTGTTTTTCAGTCTTGAAATATTGTAATTATAAAAAGCATGTTCTCTTACCACTGTCAAAAGTCAAATTTTTGAAAAAACTTAATTTAAGCCTTCAGCACCACAAAATGTAAAAAAAAAAGATTCACTGCTTTCTGAAACCACTACACAAACAGCATTATATCTAAATCTGTTTGTAACAAAGGGAGACCTTGCTACAGATAGTAGCGTTAGCAGAAATAATGTTAATTTACACACATTTCTTCTTATATTCAAGATCCATCATTGGACAGGGCCTCCGCTGGGGCTGAGGCTTGGTTCAGTTATTTGGTCTTTTGTTTGTTAGTGTGTAACATTCTTGATGTAGAGCGCTCAGAGCAAGAAAGAACTGAGGGAAATAAAGGAAAAATGATAGATGCAAAGCAAAAAACAGCCAGATGCAAGAACATGTACTGCAGGTGCTCTGTGTACTCACGGAGCAGAAACTGTCTCGGGATTGTCTGATGGTTGTTCTTTAGTAAACTGATTAATTATTTTGTTCAGCGCAGGGTGTTTGACTCACTCCTACCAAGCCACGCAAAAAAGCACAAGCATGCCTCTTGTTCAAGTTGAACTTTTGTGTGAGATACACTGATATCGATGGGGAGAGTGTTGAACAAAGCTCCAGTTAGCTGTGTTTTACTGGACTGCCCTCCCAAGGTTCAGCTGGGAGCTTTGGTGCCTCGTTGCATTGCACCTATTGATTGGTCACTGTCAGAGGCTGTGGTTAATCCAGTTGTGATTGACTGGATGGATAGATTTCTTTGCAGGTTCAAGACTCAGGTCCCAGTGCACACCAGTCACAAGCCAGGCAAACTAATGCAGACAGACGGGTCAGGCAGAACACAGATTGTTTTTTTGTTTGTTTGTTTGTTTGTTTTGGGGGGGTACTGCCTGGTCATTTAAAGATAAACATGTACGTACAGTATGAAATACTAAGCAGTGGTTTAGTCTTAACACTGCCTGTGGCTTCTAGGCCAAAAGGTTACTAATCCAATCTATACAACAGGCAGTATGCTGTACGAGATGCCTAGTCATTTGTCCTGGTGAACTTCTCTTGACCTAGAAACTTGCTCAATGCCAGCTCAAACATTCTAATGCAAAATGTATTCTTGTTACCTCATTATGTAACTGCCACAGACAAATGTAATATTGTTGAAAATGGCCAAATATACAAATATAACATCAATTCCTGAGCCTTCTCCTCAGCCTCTTTACCCTCATAAATGTACTTGTCACCAGTTGGTAAAACATTCGCCCATATCCAAGGACTTTAAGCAGCCCTGTTATCCTGCTGGACCTTCTCCCTTCATGTACTTCCTGCCTTTCACAGCGGTCTGTCATTTGTGTCAGCATTACTACTAAAAGAAAGGTTTATTACACAGTGAGTACAATAGCACATAATGGACCATTGTTCTGGTTCAGAGTGGTAAAAAGGTCACTCGTCACACACATTTCTTTTGCCTTAATGTCCCATCCTGCCATTTCTCTGCCCTTTTATCTGCTGTCTCTCCCTGATGTTTTTGCACCCTTTTTGTTCAGCCTGGCACTCTGTTCCTACTTCTGTTGTTGCTGTTTTTTTATCATTTACCCTTCATGCTGAGAGTATTTTCATCCCTCATCAAGTTAGTTGTTAGAAAGAAAACAGGGTTTTCCTTGCATAAATATTTTGGGGCTGAGAGGGTGACGATTAGGCCAAGTGTGGTTTCCTTCCTGGCCCATTTCAATCAGTGTAACTGTATTTGTGAATCATTTTTAGCCGCATTGCTTTTTAAGTGCTTGTCATGTTGACATAGAGATTTAGCTTTTAGCTCAAAGGAATAGCCCAGTGAACACACTCCCTGCAGGCTTTAATGGTGGCTCAGAGAAGCAGAAAAAGCTTTCACCAAGAATGGCAGCTGTAGTCACCCAGAATTCACGCCAGCTCCAGTGGATTCTAATGGTGGCCCAGTTCCACTATGAACAAAGTTTTGATTTCTGATTATGGTGCCACAGTTAATATATGCTAGGAACCATAAAAGATTAGTTGACTAATTGTTTAGCTGATTAACTGCTTTTCTTTCTTTTCTATCAGTGTAAATTGAATGTCCTTGAGCTTTGGACTGTGGGTTGAGCAGTTTCAGGATGTTACCTTGGACTGCAGACAATTTCGATGGGCACTTTTCACTGCTTTTTGGCATTCATTGAAAAAATATTCAAATAGATTATTAAAAATGAAGGTGCATATTCTGTATTTTAGGTCTGTTTGATGCCACAGAAGTAGTTTGCCATGTTTGTCCTTTCTCACACAACTGGTTCAATTCTCCATGCTTCCTCACTTAGAAGCTGGCCCTGTTGACCCGTCCAGTGCCTCGTTATGTTAAGGGGCTGCAGGGAGAGGGCCAGGCTCTGAATTGGTATGTCTGGCCTTATCTTATCAGCCACTGCGCTTGTGTATACAATCAGAAGCTGCTCCCACCTCTGCTGCTACTGCTGCTTTCTGTGATGGAAAACACGGTTTCCTCTGGGTTTAAAGATAGAGCCCTCAAGGGCCCTGCTTCCTTCTGCACTATTAGATAATTGGCAAGTTCACAAATAGGACAGAGAGCCATAAGCTTACCTCTGACTGGTTAAATTGGTGGAATAAATATACATTTTGCTAAAAAGATTGCCCCTGACTAGACTTTTACCAGCCTTATTTAAGTATTTTTACACATTTCTCCCCTTTTTAAGCCACATTTGTAGCCTCCATTGGGGAAACCACCTTCCTTATTAGAATTATTGTTGCGTTATGCACAGTGTGCAACTTCTCTGGAAGAAGCGTCTCAGATTTTAGTCTGTTGGACATTCAGGGAAGTTGCACCCTCTACCTCGTCACCACTGCAGCTGTCCCATTCGCTTTCCCACAACCATTACAAAGGGGCCTGGAGAAAAAAAGAGCACTATGATAATTAGAAGTTTTAAAGCTCTGATAATTAGCAAGGCTGTAATTATGGGGCTGTGAAATAGGTATGTATGTATGTATGGTATTGCCAGATATTCACAAGATAATTGCCTAAAGAATGTATGTGTGATTCCTGTGAGTTGCTCTGAGTGTGAAAGAAGGACAGAGAGAGAGAGGTCAGGGGTGTGTGTGTTTTTGAGAGAGACGGAGAAAAGGTTGGTAGCTATAGGTAGCTATACGTTAGCAGCTTTCCATGAATACAAAGTGCTTTCCTTGTGTGAGGTGCTGTGGGGGTTTAGAGACTGTTGTGTCTTCTTTATGGCATCATTCAGTGGGAAAAAGCATAAATATTAGTCTCCAGGTATCCTCTCTCTCCTGTAATGGGAAGTTAAAAAGGCACAATAAACAGTCACTGGCAGCTGTTGCAGTGGCACATCTGGTGTTTTGATAATGTGACACCTGAGATTTACTGTGGCTTGTAGGTCCACAGTGTGCACACTGCATGGCTTTAGCAACATGGAGGCTTTATCGGATAAACTGGAAACAGTACGGTGGCAGTTTGTTTCGCATTTTAAACATGATTCATAAAGGATTCCACTGAATCATAATCGAACAAATCATATTTTTTTTATTTAAAATTGAATCACAATTTTCTGATGTATCCTCCAATTATTCAAGGTCATTTTCATAGCTTTGCATCCACTGACTGTATTTATGTATGTTATCGTTTCCTTTTCCTCCTCCAAATGTGAACTGATAACACCCACCTGTCATTGGCATCTTTACACATTGGGTTTGTTTTGAACCATTCTTTTCTTGTACAGCTCATCACATGGTAAAACACATTTCTGCAATTGGTTCACACAGCTTAGCGAGGAAAGGGAGCACTTGTTTTGATATAACGAATCTCCCTGCTAACACAAACACGGCAGAATTGTCGTCACGTGAAAAGGAGATTGGGTAGGGGTTTGAATCGAGATCGAAAAACGATTAATAGTGCAGCCCTAGATTGGACAATATGATGATTAGGGATAACAAAATAAAACGGTTCCAGAGTTCTTGGTGTATAATTGCACCAATAACACATGGATGAATTTTACACCCAAACATTTAAAAGCAACTAAATGCAATACACTTCAAATATTACATGTATATCCCTAAGATAAACTGAACAGTATTTGCTGTGGCTTATTATGAAAATGTTATTCTTAGTATTAACATATTCTCTATCATCTTCACAACCAGGATCCAGGCCAAGACCAGGGAGTTGAGAGAGCGCCAGGCCAGGGAGCGGGACTACGCTGAGATCCTGGACATAAGCCGCACGTCGGAGAGATCCTCTGAGGAAGAGCATCCATACGCAGGAATCAACAGCTCTGTGGACAGCAGTCACAGCCGACCCCACAGCCCTCGAGACGATTACCCCCATATCCAACCGCACCACCAGCATCAGCACTCCGATTCCCTCTACACCCAAGTCAGCAAGGCCCGCAGTGACCGGCCTCCGTCTGCAGACAGGTAGACAAACTCCTCAGTCGCAGTCTGGGTTGTTTGTTTATTTCATGTCTTCTCTCTTCACTTGAAAAATTATCTGCTTTGTAACGCTAATGAAATTCCACTGGAGTCAAAATACCCATCAAATTCCATGTTCGTTCAGACCAGGCGACGGGCTGCCATTTATGGTTCAGCAACCTTTTTACCTCCAATTCAAAAGCACAGCCCAATTATGGTGCTTCAGTAAAAGGTCTGTCCAGGCCTGATTCTGCCTCATATTCCCAGCTCTCGTAACTCTGAGGCCGCATTATTGCGTGGAGACGGCAGGCTGGCTATCACACCTGGTGGAGAAAATAATCACAGGAACAGAAGGCCAGCAATAAATGTCAGCTCGCTGGCTGCTAGACACAATGCAACATTCTCTGGGGAATGTGGAATTACTCAGGAGAGGCAGAGAGTGAATGGAAACCTTTGAATATCCGTCTCTCTTTGTCTCCCTTGACCTTTCTACCTCTTACTTTCTCTCTTTCGTTCTCTTGTTGATTTCACCTTGTTGCCATCTTTTCACTTTGCTGCATTTTACCCTTTTTCGTGCCTTTCCCTGAAGTATCCTGCTTCAGTTAGAGACATCTCAGAAGTCCTGTGTCCCTGATTTACAGCTGTCCGTCATTTTAAAATATTCACCCAGCCTGACACAGAGATCCCTTTTCTCTGCACATATACTTTGTATTCATACGCAGCAGCCAAGCAGCAGTATGAAACTTATAATCCAAAGTAAAGTCCAGTGCAGTGACAGCAGGCCAGTAAGCCAGAATGTTGTAAAAGCCTGCATCTTGTCAGCAGCAGCAGTTCTCAGCAGTGCAGATCTGTGCTGACTTGCTCCCCAACCCTCTGCTGATCAATGAATGGAGAGATTCGTAGCACTAAGATGGATTTGGGAGCTTAAAACCAATCGAGGAAAGCCTGCAGTGTAGCAGAAACACAGGCAGTGCAGGCAAGTTTATCCACAGCTGAATGAATGAGTTTGTCTTTGTCGTGGATTTCATGCATCCCCAGATGGCCCCAGCAGCCTGTGTGCGCTTCAGGAGTGCTGTAGCTCGTATTGATTCATAATTCATTGTGCTGCTGTTGTCACTCAATGATTTTTTCCTTTAATCCCCTGATGTAGTGCTGTTTGTGCAAATGCACACCATCAGATAGTATACTAATTTTACAGATAATGGAGGCTTATTTAATTAGTTGATGGAATTTACTCCTCGTTGTCTTCGTAATAACATTTTTAGCTTTTCTTACTCATTCACCACATAAGCAAGTTCAGTTATTTAGGCGTATATCTCTTTAGGGTGAACGAGTTTGGCAACGACAGCAGAAAGCTACTGACAGAGGTGGCAGGAGTGTGCACATTTGTTTTAGGTAGAATTACATTACCTTTAAAAAAAAAAAGTACTAAAGAAGTACTGATTTTTACCAAGACTATTAAAGCGTTCTAACTTAAATAATTAACATTAACCAATGAGAACACATTTCAGGTCTAAATAAGCCTTAAAGGATAAGGCTAATTTTTTTATATTATTACTAGGTTTTTCAACACTCCCCATACGAAGACTAAAACCAACAATGAGCTACTTCTGCTGACGGCTAATGTCTGTGAGGCTGTCACTTCAGTGCCGTAGACCTCCATTGTTGTTCAAAATCAATTAAAAGCACATCAGTGAAACGCACCTCGCAATGGGAGACACATTTCTTCATTACAAAACACCAGACCCACATATTTGTTAAAAATGTTGTCCCAGACCCTCAAATGACCAAAACCTTTTACAGCATCTGAATTAAAGCGAGTCAGCTGTGCATGCGTGAGATCTTTGTGAAAGCCTGAGGAGTTAGCGGACTGTAAACAGAGCTAGAGCCTGTAATTTAGAAATGTGCAAAATAAAAATAAAATTCCCATCATATGTATTAAAAGTTAAAGTAATGAGCATGATTTAACAATGTAAGGAGTAGAAACTACTCATATTTGTGTTAAAATGTAGGGAATATAAAGATAAAATCTTTTTACCTTTTCAGATACCTGAAAAATCTGCTGAAGTACAGTAATGAAGTATTTGTACTTTGTTACTTCCCACCTCTGGATACTGAATTAGCACTGAAATAATTTCAGTACAGTTTTTTTAATCTTTGTATTTCATTTAAGAATTTACCAGTTCCAGCTTCTCGAATGTGAGGATTTGCTGCTGTTCTAAACTGAATTTGGAGGTTTTGACTGTTGGCTGGACAAAACAACGTCGTCTTTGGCAGCGGGGAGCTGTGATTTGCCTCCTGACTATTTGTTTACATTTATAGGTGAAATGAAGAATCAGTTAGTCTGACAAAATAATGAATATGTTAATCCATTGCATTTCACTGCACTCCAGGCTCTGGTTAAGTGTTCCACTGGGCATCAGAGACATAACTCTTTTATTTTGTTACACCGCTGAGAGATGAAGCTGAGGTAATACTGATCTTCCCCATTAATATCAGCAGTAGGTCTCACTTTTGTGTGACTGGTGAGTTTTATGGCCATTTAGAGCACATAATGTGTGCAAATCATCTCCAGCTTGAAGAAATAATGTTCTTTATGTGATTATGCACACTGCTGTTATACTTTATGGCTAAGCATGCTGCCTCTGATGTAAAAGGCTTGCTCTTTTCATGACGCTCTGATTAGAGCAGCATAGGTGCCAGGGACACAAATTCCTTAAAGATCTTATGTTTCGTTCCCAGCTCCCCAGTCATAAGAAAAATATACCTCCTGAGAGAACCAGGAAGCATGTTTCCTGTTTCCTGTCTGCCCCCTACTGAGCAGGAAGTGAATTAGACCTTGCAATGCCAAGCGTGGGAGGGAGGGAAACTTACCCTATAGTGGCAGTGTTTGTTATTATGGGATTCGAATAGCAGCATGAACTGCTATCAGCTTAAGCATTGTGGAGATTTTATCAAAGCAATAACATGTCCATAGAAGCTGAGAGTGAAGGAAAATGTTATTTCTATTCCACACTAACACTGCACTTTTAAAATGTAAACATGCCGTGATCACTTCAGATGTAATCAGTTTTAAATTTACTTTGAGTTTGCTTGATACTTAGGATGTTGCTGCGTAATGAATTGGCCTTTTTCGCAGCTCAGATGAAGAATTGTTTAACTGTCTGACTCTGTCGGGGTTTGTTGGAGCATGCAAGCGGATAGATTTCTGAACATCTCTAATATTTTATGCCCATTTTCATGCCCCAAATCAAGCACGGCACGTGTTGCAGAATGTCAGTTTTATATTGGTGTATAGGCGGTTTGTTAGTGTTACCATGTTGTGATTGTCACCGGAATATGAATCAGAATGAAACAGAGGGTCAAAGTTATGGCAGATTTTACATAATACACAATAAGAACAGCTGGACAGAGGCACTGGAGTTACACAACCTGATCTCTCCAGCTGTGATCCTGCTCATCTAGGGTTTCAGGACCCTGACTGCAGACGCATAATTGCCTTGATAACCAGACTCAGGTTAGGTACAGCAGATAAAGCAGTTTAGAGTTAGTCAGGTTATGAGTAAATAGTAAAAATAGAATCTAAAATTGAATGTGAATCAATTCATCAACAGACTGAGACTCTGGTTTGTGTTTAACAGCTCTATACAAGCTTCAGTAATGAGTGAACCCTGAATGAACATTTCTGTGTCAAAACTCTAAAATGAACTGGGAGCCAGTGAGAGCAGCTAAACTGGGAGAATGTGTTTGTATTGTCTGGATCTAGTTAAGAGCCTTGTTGCCAAATAATGCTTTGTTTTGTAAATGGTGTACAGGTGTTTGACTGAGGCAGGAATACAGTGGTCTAGATAAGACATGACCAGGGCCTTACAGTCCCTTTAGCATGTCTGAAATAAGGTCATTTGTATAACAGTTTATCCTCATTTGACTAATTGACTAACACTTCGCTTATGCCAGATAAAGACTGACTGATTAGGAAAGCCACTGCAATAGGACTAAAACAGAAGGACAGGAGTACAACGTGTGGCTTGCCTATGACACAAACGGGGAAAAGCCATGGAAAAACCTGCCTTTGTCACTGCTGCCACAAGTTTTAACTGCTAGCACTGCTCCTACTGGACAGCTTCTGCTAATGATAATCACCAGCAACATCATCAGGATCTTCCTGAAGCGTCTTTTCCAAACACATACTGGCCAAGAGGAAGTTCATCTCCTAAGCCTCTCACTGTCACTTCCTCAGACAACCCACTGAACAGAAATTTTCTTCAAATGAGAGTAAGAGAATCACACCACCCCTGTAGACTCTCGTTTGACTTTGTTAGCGCCGTGGCACTTGGCAGACCAAGGGGAAACTGAAAGAGCAACATGCAGCTGCATAAATATCCAATAGAATTAATTTGTAATTGCCACTTTTTCCTACAAACATATAGCACTGTCAGAAATTTCAGTGTAACTGCAGAAGTTTTAAAACAAAAAGAACTAAAGAGGCTTGAAAGAGCATCAGAGAGCTCGGGGAGCACACTGCTGTTTTCTTTGCTTTAAGGAGCATGGCCGTGAGGACTGATGCGGCTCAGCCAGCCTGTTGCAACGAGCCTGAAACAACAGGGAGCCTTATCTTCTTAAGTCGGCTCTGTAACATTTACTTTCTCTTTAATGCCTTGTACTTATGTTGAGAGCTGCATATTTTAACAGGACAGTCATTTAGAAGCAATGTTTTTGTAGAAACTGTTTTATTTGTGTTGGTTTGTTGTGTAGGTGCCGTGGTAGTGTGTCAGGTTTTTAAGTGTTTCTCTTTTGGCTCCCAACCAAACTGCATAACTTTGCTGCTGGGACGCTGTTGCTCCTTTCCCCTGCTCAACTTGCCAAACAAAATATTGTCCAGTGCTTAGGGTTTTCAATGTTCCCCCCAGTGTTTTCCCATCCTTACAGCAACAACAAACATTTCTCATCGGGTCCCAGAGTGTATGATTGGCATCTGGTAGCATTTGTCACCATAATTCATTTTTCCTAAATACCTTTCAGAACTGTGAATTCTAAAGCTGCAGCTGACACTAGCTAGTAGATGTCTTGTCACCTCCCATATTCATCTTAGCTGTTTACTGCAAATTAGTAAAATGAATTAACTAACATACTGTAGAAGCGGTGTGTTATTGAAGAGCTTTATTAGTCTTCAGCAATTTGCTGCATCACACTCCATCACTGTTGTGTGCAGAGAACCAAGTGAATTAGCCACCATTGTTTTATTTCCCTCCCCAACTGCAAGGCAGCAGTGAATGCTGGGAAGGCTCTGAGGGATTTGGTATGATTTGATTCTTTGCTTTTCCCGAGGAGGCAGCGCTCTTATTGAATCGGCTCCATTACATTTCATCTCCACCGGGGGAATAAGGGGCCTCAGTGGGAGAGTACGCACTTGTGTTGTATCACAAACACGCCAGAAACAGCGATGCAAACAAACAGGAAGACAGCCTGTCGCCTTGCAGCTCCTCACATGCAGATGAGGTGTATGTATGTTTGCGTGCATTACACTTGACTTCATGTATGCTGTGTGCACTCATTGTTCAGTAGTATGTGCCTGTGTGCCTGGTGTTTGTGTTGTCCTTTGCTAGGTCTAGTTACAGCTGTTTCTCTGGACTGGTTGGTTTTGTGCACATGTGTATTTCCTGGAGATGTAGAACAGTGTCAGTGTTGATGGCAGCCGAAACCAGGGCTGAATTAAGGAGTGAGGGGACTCAAATGAGCAGCTGGTTCCTCCCATTTTTCCTGTGCATTATCTACTGTATGTATCTTATGTGGGAGCATATTACATCTTACCTAACAAATTCGCAAACAACCAAAATACAGCAAGCTCATTTTTTGAATGTAAAACAGCCTTGGTGGAACCTAAAGACTGTACGTGCATCATGCTGTCTGACCAAGTATATGAATAGTAAGTAACCCCAACCCTAAGCCTGGAATTGCTGCCTTACTCTTTACTTAACACTGAGTTCTGTCACAGTCTTGCTCATTCAGAGATGAGTAAACACGCTGCTAATCCAACAGTCGTGTCTGCTCAGAGACCCCAGAGATGCCTGAGAGGACCCCCAGTGGGCAGCTAAGACACAGAAATAGTCATATCCAAAGTACAAAGACAGACATTTCAAAGACATTTAAAGCTTGTACAGTTTTATTCTCCTTACAGACTTCTGGCAGAACACTACGTGCCACTAGTTAATACTGTGTGATGGAAGCCTTTTCTCTCATTATCCCTCATAATCCACTTAATGACAGACATAATCTGTGTTGTTTATTTCACTCTTATTCCCATGTCTCTGTAATCCCACACATCTGACCTCAAAGCCTTTCTCAATCTGTTTGTCTGTCTTTTGTTTTCACAGTAATTTAACGCATTATCACATCTTGTTTAATTTTCTACAGCAGTGAATTTCCTGTAGAACAAGACCAAGACCTGATCATTTTAAGATGTTGCCATCTGAACACTTGTTGAATCCAGAGTTGGCTTTAAAAGCTTTCTTTTAAAGACATAGTTTTTAAATTTTCTATGTGAAGGTCTAACAAATTCACTTTTAAAGTCAAGCACATCAGCTATTCAGCTGGAAACCTGTGTGGAAACATGGCTTTGCTTGTTCTTTGCTGTAGGATTTTTTTTTTTTTTTTCAAACTAACCTGGAGTTGGAAGAAGTCACAGCTGTGACTTTTCTCCTCTTCACAGCCATTTAAGACCTGAGAAATATCAAGTTCTGTCACATCTTGCTGTGCCTCAGCTGCTCTGTCTGGCTCATAAAGTGCGAATAGACCCACAGACAAGATGTTGGCTTTCACTGCTATGCAGAACATGAAAGTGTGTTCTCACCACTCACTGAACAAGAACAGGATGTCTTACTACAGCTTGGGGAACATCTCTGCTTCAGGGTCATCACGACTGCCTAAGATTGTCACACTGAGTGTTGGTCCAAAGTCTGGTGAGGAGAACAGGGACATACTTTTGATCAGCTGCCACCATATTTGGCCTCTGGTGGAAGACATTTACATAACACAGACGTATTTGAACTTTTGCACCTGAGAAAACTAATTTCATCAGCAGAATGGAGCTGAGGAGATTCAGGATCTAAACTGCAACACAGAAAAACTGCCTTTGATTCTAGCACCAGTACATGCACCTGGTCTACCATCGGGTTTGAATCTCACTCAGAGCCATTAGACATGGAAAAAAATAACAAATTATAGCTCACATGTGAGATCCATGTCTGAATTTAGTCAGCATCTCTTCAGCTGAATTAACAGACACATTTATCTCAGTGACTCATGATTTGGGGAAACAAGGACAAGTATTGTCTTTGGTGTTCAGGTCACAAAATGCAAGACAGACTGAGTCAAACAATATGGCATCTGTTTCTGCTCTTTGGTTTATACTGCGTCCAACTTGGGATTGGTTTCACTTATTTCAAAATAAAAAGTACAACCCCGGCAAGACAGTTTGGCAACGTAGGAAACCTGATGGCGCAGTCCAGGAAGCTGTATTTCACTGCTGTTAACAGAATGTATTTCAACTACAGCATGTTTCTGTTTTTATTTTCCATGATTTTAGCTCTTGCAGGCTCTCGCTACTGAGGTACTGTACTTGTCTTGTGTAATTAAATGCATAATTTCTGCAGTTGCACTGTCCAAGTATACAGTAATGTGCCACTCTGTTCCTACAGCCACCTTCCAAAATGGCAGCAAAAGGAGCTTAAACTTTCACACTGTGAATTTGGCAGTAGAATTATGAAGTGCTTAAAATGGACAAAGTGGACTGAGTCATCGCTGCACACACCTGCTGTTTTTCCAGCCAGATAGACATTTATCATCTTTAAATTTAATATGGCTGACAGGATGCTGTACACAAGTGATTATGTATGATTGTAGAGTGTGAGAGACGTTACAGTGGGTATGGAAAGTTTTCCACTTTTTTTTTTCACATCACTCTACACACAATACTCCACAGTGATAAAATGAAAACAGGTTTTTCGAGTGTTTGGAAATTTTATTAAAAAATAAAAGGCTGAAATATCCCATTTATGATTTGTATAGATTCATGAGGAAGAAATTCAGCTGAATCCTTTTGAAGATGAGTCTGAAATACAACAATGTGGAAACCTTGAGAGGGTCTGAATACTTTCCGTACTGACTGTATATTAAAGTTGGGCTCCGTCAGCCGCCATCTGCTCCTTTATGGTAGAGTCAGTTGTATTGTATATGAGGAGAGACAGGCCAGTCCTCTTCCACTCCGAACCCATGGACCAAGGCCAAGAGCTACAGAGGAGATATATGTTCTTCCCTGGGGAATCCGTTATGGATGTGGGAGAACACGGCTCAGTGGGTTTTTCTAGCGGATGTTTAGGTACAAGAGTAGGTGGGTGATGACTTTATTTCCACAGTGATGTACTGTTTTGGAAAAACAGAATCACAAATCACTTTTTTAAATTACTGATGGCTCTAACAGTTAAATGTTTTTCATATAAGGTTTTAGGTTGCTGTTATCCTCCCGACCACATCATAATTGTCTCTGTTTTCAGGGAACAATACCCAAACAGACATGAGGTGACTTTAAAGAGAGCAACCAGGGCTCAAAACCACACTCACTGTTTTGGCTATTAGAGTTTTTTCCAAATCTCTTAGGGCCTGTTAATTTCACAAAGAGAGTTGTTTTAAATAACTCTGAAAACAAGGTGGGCTTAGCCCTGTTAGACTCCACAGAGGGCCCATAAATTCAACTTAATATTTATCTCTTAGCTGCAATATTCAGCACCACACAGATGTAGGTGGTGAGAAATATTAGTTTGACCATTTCCTGCTCCCTAAAGCTCTAAAATATTAATTTAACATTTCCTGCACTGGGAATTCAGGGAGAAGTGGGACAGTGAAATCTTTCTTACCTCACAAACCCCAATCATTCCTTACTTGTTTTTAAAAAGCCAAAGATAAGGGAAACCCCAAAGAGGAATAAGATACTTTAGCCGTTTTGCAGAACAGATGTCAGACGGTCAAATTTTATCAAAACAGCCCAGGCAAACACATTTGACCAAATACCTTCATAGCATTTATTCACCCATTTTTATGTTCTCATCCCTCTTTTTTCCAAGACTAGGAGTCTGTGAAGCATGTGATTGTCTTCATATTGCTCCGATAGATGACTCTCCTACAGCATTTATAAAGCAAACACGGAGAAAGACCTCAAGCAGCTCAAAAGGGGAATTACAACACAACTAGTTTTATCAAACTGGGTGATGTGACATTGTAAAAATATAATTTTATCAAACAATCATATATTCTGCCCTTCTGAAAACTGAATTCTAAAATAGTGAAAACATCCTATTTTATTACATTTTCAGGAAATTTTTCTCACAACCAGGAGCAAGTGCATTATTGAGGCTTTCTATTCATGATGAGGATTACGTTCCATATTTATGTGAAACTGGAGACTCCAAACGTTTTAACGGCAGGCGACCTGCTGTGATCACACTAAGCATTACCTCCCTCCGAGGCCTAATCACAAGCCGAATTGAGTGTTTGTTCTGAGCTAAATGAACATGCACATGAATCCAAGATTATGCTGTTGTCAAAATAATTGTCATTGTGATGTTCTGCATTCATATTGTCCCAATGGAGGGAGAGTATCCTGTCTTTTTATTCATATTTGTCTCCTCATCATAAGTTCAGTAAGGGAAGATGTAAGTTGAACAAAAGCAGTTTACTTCACTTTTCATTTTTGGGACAGTAACTTTATCTGAATCTGTCTCAACTTGTGAGTAATGTGGCTCACAAGGCTGAGGACATACTAGAAGAAAGCCCCGAGAGACACTGGAAGGCATTAGACTGGATAACAGAAAGCTAGGAGTGATTAATGTGGAGAGTGTAGCCAACACATAAACACAGTGGGAGATTAGCAGAGAAGAACAGGTCAGCAGCCTCCCGGTGAGGCACGCATGAATGTATTGTTACTATGTTTGACCTGAGAGTGTCTGGAGTCATCTGTGTGTGTGTGTGTGCGTGCACGTGTGTGGTCGGGGATAGTCTGAGGGCACCGATGCATCCAGTATTGACCATGGATGATAGCATGATGATGTCATTCTCTCCTCTTTGGAGCCAGACTGACTGGCCACGTGAAGACCCTCAGTGTGAGCTTCTCTACAAATGTCACACACAGGAAATAAAGTAATCCTACATGTAGTACATAAATTGAATGTGTTCAATGAAAAGAAACTTGGGTAGAAAAAATAAAAATTGGGGTCATTGTGTGTTAGGTGTCCTCCCTGAAACCCTCTTAAATGTGCAGGAGAGAAGTGCTTATTTCATGCCTTTAATCTGGATAGAAACAATGTATTAGGGCCATTTAACACTTGTAAAGTAGGCACTACACATAAAACTATTTGTGACGCTTAAGTAGGTAAAATACAAGAAGCACAGTAATCTTTGGTTCTCCTCATGAAGGAACCGTTGTTCTCAGTTATCATCAGTGTCACTTCTCACAAAGTGTTGATGCATTCAGTTTTACTCATGTCATTTTGTTATGGAGATTATTCTGTGTTAATTATGGTAATATTAAATGGGGCATATCAAATTAGTGTAAATATTAACATAACAAAATAAAAGCAAATAAAATCCAGTCTACAGCCATATGGACCTGATCCAGGCGTTCAAACCTGACATTCGTTTGTTGAAACCTGCTGCTGTTTAGTGCACACATTTATTTACCCTGTTCAGGTTGACAAAGAACGTCTTTGTTACCTGCCCCGCCCACAGTGTCAACCTTCAGGCCTGCTTTTAAATACCGAAGCCTTCCGGTCACAAATAGCTGGAAGCAGCTAAAGGCATTAATGTCACCAGCGTCTCTGCAGAATCCACTTAAGGCATTTAATGTTTATCAGATCAATTTACCACCATTCTTAAATGTAGCTGGGTGAACTCTGACAGTATGTCGCACGTTAGCGTGGTGATAATGATGCAGCGCTCACGTGGTGCATTCTGCTTTATCTTCTGCTGGGATTCAGCCTGTCACAGTGGGAGGGGGGAGGTGGGGATGTGAGTGGGGAACACTTGGGTTTAAGCACAAGAGCTCAGTCTGACCCTAAAAGGCTGATGACCCACATCTGGTGTCATTAATGGCACTTTGCATCACTCAGCTGCCCGACTGGAATCCCCTGTGTGCGTGCCCAGGGCTTATTTGTTTTATATATTAATGTATCAAGCAGTAGCATGTCTCCTTACTAAGTGCAACACATTTAGTTTTTAGTATCTTTGTTGAGTGGGCTGTAGTGTTTTGTCTTAAAACATATATCAATCAACAAACCACATTCAGGTTTTGGATTTTTAGTTAAACAAAATAGGAAGTTTGAGGATGTTGGGTTTCGAGAAAGTGTGAGTTCAGTTTTCTGACATTTTTTTCAGCTTTTTGTCCTAATTTGATAAAGATATGAATAGACTTTAAATTGCGTTGTGCAATATGACCAGAATCTCATATTATGATATGGCATATCTTCTGTAAATTCAGTGAATAGTTGATATAAAATGGTCACATGGAAAGACTGTTTCTTATTACATGTTGAATTATATACTCGAGAAATAAAAGGTACTTAACTCGTATTTGATTATTTTACTTCATTTCCTCAAACCTTTGTGCAAATTTACAATTAACAAAATATAAAATATAAAAAGTTAAATGTGTTGTTCAGCTTGTTCACATATCTGTTGTTGTAGCGTATTGGACATCCTGCTATAAGTTGGTCCGATAGTCAAGATATAAATGAGGCACCTTGATTTGAGTGGAGCGTTTCAGCTCGGCGTTGTGTACCCTGGGTTGAGTGTTAGCACCAACTCACAAAACCCCTGTTTCTCAACCATGTGAATTGCGGCCATCTCTTTGCAAATGCAAGTTGCTGAAGCAACTATTATTTCTTATCTTATCTATTATCGTCATGATTTTTTGCCACATTGTGTGTCGCGGGAAAAGGCCTCTGGCAGCGTATGAGTCTAGCACTCGGTTGCACTTTTGTAGCTTTCATCTGTAAACTCTCTCAGCACTGTTTGAGCTAATTGTTGCATAGGTGGTGGAAGAGGTTAGTGGTGGTAGGAGAGGTATCATGTCCCATTAGACTTTCATACCCGAACCACGTCCATGCAACAGAAGTAGCCCCTCTTTTAGGCTCAAGCTCCTCATTTTGTCCTGGCTGGTCAGAGTCCTTCTCCTACTTGGAATTACCCTGTTCACTGTCACATTCACTCCTCACCATGTTTGATTGTGTTGCCTTCATGCAAATGTCCTGCCTGCATCCATGTCATGTGGAAGAACGCAAATCGTCATGAGGAAAAATATTACCATAAAAAGTGATTTGTGACACAATGAGACAAACGAGAGCACAATATGAAAAGATGTGCATTTTTTCTATTGTCACCCAAAATACGCATCATCATGTCAGACGGGCCTAAAGGAAAGATTAGCGGGACTGAGGGGATGACCGTGGAAGTTCTTGAACAGGGAAGTTAGCTGAAGCATTAATCCATAAGAAAACGGCCTGTTTAAGTGTATGTGATGTGTGCTTTCTTAGTAATTAGTCAGATTTCCACCATTACATCTCCCCGAGAGACAGATACCCTCACTCTGTGCATTAATTCATCCTAAACTGGGCCATACTGAGAAAAACTGGACAGCAGGAAAAGGGGCATTACGCTGTCTATAATCTAATGAGTTTTTTGATTTACAACTTACGGACTACAGCTCTGAATAATGGCATCACACACGCAAACATATGGACACAATGAGTGAGATGGATGGAGTGTGTTTCATGATGACAGGTAGGTCAAAATGGAGACAAGGTCATTTGCTAGTGTCTATAAATATGTGTGTTTTCTAGGTAAAGAGATAGTAAAAGTGTATTCATGTGACTCTCTGTGTATGTTATTGTGGATGTTGATGAAATGCTGCCCTACCTGGGATGTCCCAATTTTCTTTTGGTTGAAATCACAGCAGGATCATCAGCTGACCCAGAGAGCCTGCTGGTTCTTATTAGCACAGCCTGGTCCCTGTTAGGCCTCCTTCCCTTACCTCCAAACCCATGAATGGCTCTTGTCAGTTCAGCTCCTCAAACCACACCAAACCCACTGCAGGACTTCACTGTGGTGGACATATGACCGGGGTCAGCTTTCAAGTCACTTGGATGGATTTCACATTTTGCTTTACATAAGCTCTTCTTTGGAATGGCTTCAGCGGGGGGCATGACTTTTTTTTTTTTTTTTTTTTTTTTTTC
>NW_018128005.1:531963-532429 GCF_001952655.1 Monopterus albus | reverse complement strand
TTGGAGGTGTCTCGCGGGGGTGACTTTTTTTTTTTTTTTTTTTTTTTTTTTTTTTTAAACAACCTGATGACCTTATTACAAACATCAGACATGCAGGGAGATGTGCAACAGTGTTCCAGGATTGTGTGAAGAGGGACAGTGAATGTAAACGAGGAGGACAGACAACAAAAAGACCTGTCTGCACATGAAACAGTGGAGTCATCAAGGATACAGCAGAGGAGTTTGTTGGGAGTTACAGTGTGTTGCAACATCCTCTCTGAAAATTTCACGCTCCTTTTCCTCCACTCCACTGTCCTCCTCATTGCGTATTCTACCTCTTACTTCCCAACAGCCCATGACATTCACTATGGATGTATTTTTGCACTTCATTTTTCTCTTTAAGCATTGTCTTACTTGTTTTTCGAACACAGTACCTGATGAAAGGGTGAAGCAAACATGCTGAAATTTCACGATCTTGGTAGATTTA
>NW_018128005.1:516387-531910 GCF_001952655.1 Monopterus albus | reverse complement strand
ACTGCCGGACAGGATGCATCACTTCTCAACTCCACAATGATTAGATCAGAGTCTGTAGTAAAGACAGAGGACATGAGTAAACAAACAAACATTCACATGTACATGACAGGCCACAGGGCAGCAGAGGAAACCTCTTCATCACACCGCTGGGAGCACAGAGTCCGCTTTGAAATAAAGATATTTACGATTGTCTTTCCTTTGAAAAGCACAAGCCTGGCTAGGTTTTATTAGCTGTGATTGTGCTCTGCGTCTGTCTGCTTCTGCTGCTGCAGCTCATTACCAGAAAACACACGCTCATCTCTTCGATCTTCTCTGTAGTTTCTCCAGCACGTCCACAGCTCTTACATCCCCCTTTCTACAAGACATGTTCTTACACCACATAAAAATTACATCAGGGTCCTCATCTTTAAATAGTCTGTGACATTTATTGATGGGTTGAAGTGTGCGTTCTCAGCACAGTTTCGGCCCGGGGCCTATTAAAGCAATTGAATCTCCTCTGCTTTTTGTCTTTGAAGTGTTATGAGAATCGCAGTGCCGTCCAGGCCCTGGTTAATCATTAGTGATAGCAAAGCACTCCATATGAAAAGCGTTGCTTTTATGGCAGCAATAGGCACAGCGGGGTCTGTCTGTTATGCAGCTCAGAGATACTGTAGTGTCATCTTTAGTGCATGTGAAAATGAGAGAAATGGAGGAGATTTTGATGCAGTAGGTGAACTGTATGATATTTGAGTGTTGTGACTAACAGCCCTGTTTTGTGTGATGAAGGTTTGCAGGCTTTTCATGTCATGTTGCAACGTCTCATAATGTTGTTCTTGATGTGAACTTCTACAAAGGCGTTTGGCCCATATTCATTTTCTGATGCTTAGATGTGATGTTCGCCCAAAGGCTTTTCTTTTATGCGATGCAGAGCAGCCGCTGGTGAGAAGAGCAGCAGATCACTGTCGTTTACTGGAACTCGCCCAGAATATGAACTGGATGGCTGTGTGTTAGGCTCAGGGGATGTAAGCTTTTATGCTTTGATGCCTGACCAGAAGATTTTAAAATCATAAATCAAGCAGCCTCGGTCATCTTTACTCCATTATATGACTCTGGTCCAACAGAGCACAGTTACTGTGACACAGGCTCTGCATGGCCATTGTTGCATGTGTACACATAATGTAAGACTGGATGAAGTGGTGTTTGGTGGATGGACTGTCAGGACACTGGGGGTAAAGAACTCAAATCGTTTGATGTCAGACAAGATGCTTATTGATTTTAGCATCGGCTAAATACTAAGATAAAAGGGACAAAGCAGTTTAGAGCATCTGTGTTTCATCAGTGCAACACTTATGCAACACACATTCCACCTCAGTAGCAGAGATACAGATAAACCCATCCAAGTGCACTCAGCAAGGTCATCACAAACTCGCACAGAATCGAGATCTACTGTACAACTCCAAGACAAACAGACACGCCCAGACACATCTCATCTATATTTAAGTAGTCTGTTGTGTATCACTGGTTCCCTAATTGAATTTCCTGCACATGTACATGATACAACATACCATCAGTATTGTGATATAAAATAAAGAATTCATTTATCCCTAATGGGTCCAATATTGGCTCCACGGATAAACTCTTCCAATGTACACTGTATGACAGATCTGTTTGGCCACTGTACTGTATTTCTTGGAGAAGAGCAAAGACAATAATGGACTCTTGTCAGATATAAACAAAGACAGAGTTGGATACACAAGTAAGCTACAGGACTATACATATTCTGTAGTCTTATATGCACTGTTAGAGTGATCCCACAACACTCAGCCATGTCAAATTTTGTCTGGAGGTAAAATGTTTTAGTAAACATATCTGAACTTTATGTTATGATCATTTTCAAACCATGTCGCTGATGCTAGATGTGTGATTCCAGGACATGGAGATCAGGGCTCCCACGCTCATCTTCAGCACAGAGTGCTTCCCGCTGTGCTGAGGCCTCAGGTTTCTCACAGGGAAGGCAGAGAATAGAGGAAGTTCCTCTAAAGCTGTTTTTAAAAGCAACATTATTTAACGCTAACCACTACTTTACTGTAGTTGCTGTACTAACTAAAAACAGCCACATACTGAGAATCGAGAACCGCATACCTTTGATGTCCTCCACTGTTACTGTGTCGGTTGCTGACAGCGTCATGGCAGCATAATACGGTGTTGCTATGACAACCAGCTACACTCAGAGGCGGACCACCTGCAGTGGAAAGCCGAGCACCCGGTAGCAAAAGCGTGTAGAGTTGAGTTTATTTGGGTCAAGTTGAGCCGGTACCGGGTGATGATTTCAATCTGGACATACAGTATATGGTCAAAGAGTAAGTCACAAGGACTGAGAACCTGACCAAGTATTTAGTGCCAACTTCTGATACAAAATACAGACTCTGGATGCTACAGATGCATTTCACTCACTGCTCAAAAAAGTACTGAAGTTCAATAGAGCACAAACAGGGTTTACTTACTTCTGTGTTGAAACTACAGGTAGAATAAATTTAGTTTTGTGCATTTCTGGAAATGTGCCCCATGACTGTTCCTCATAATGGGTGCAGAATAAGAAGACTGGTTTCCATTGAGATAAATCAAGTTTTTTTTTTTTTCTTTGTTCTGAATTGAAATGGGCCCCTGTTGTTTGCGGCCCCCACCCTTCCCTCTCCGCTTTAATAAGTGTAACTGCATTGGGGATTAAGAGACCCCCTGTTTTAACGACTTCAGTGTAATTATCCCCCTTCCATGCGCGCCCTCACATACACACAGTCCAAAAGTTATTTTCTTTATTTAATTAAATGCAGTGATTTAACTGTGTTCGAGAAAGAAAAAACTCATTAAACTAATTAGGATTGCCACAGAAGACTCTCCAAGCTCTTTTTAGATTCTTTTCCAAGGAGTGTAGCAGTGTGTATCTGCATGTTTGGATCTTTTATTTCAACATTCTACATTTCAATGGTGATATCTACGATCCATCGCCCTTTTGCGGCAGCGATGAAATGTCTTAGCAATGTCGTGAATGAGGCCAACAGCTGCTGGGCGGAGATTTGCCAGAGCAATAACCATCGGAACAAAACCTAATCACTCCTTTTGGCCCTAATTTGCTTATGCTAATCTGCCATTGTGAGGAAGTGTATTAATAGTAGAGTGCAGGGACACAGGAGGCATGTTTTGAGCCTTTTATTCTCTTGCTTTCTCAGAAAGCCGCAAGTGTACAGGTTGTTGAGCCCCTTAATACAGACTGGGATCTTAAATACTGCATGTTGTGCTGCCTGCTTCTTCTGGCAGGTTTTCATGGCTTCCTGTTGTCGGTGTTTTTAAATTAAAATAAATGCCAAAAGAGGAATTAAGTTAAGATTCAGGGCATTAAAGTTGGCATTCGACAAAGCTGACTTCCATTACAAAGAGGTTTAACTACTGCATCAAAGGCTGTTAAGCTGTGTCTGCAGTCGCTGAGAGGTCCAGTGTCCATAGCATTTCTCTCCTGCAGTATACCATAATAATAAGGATAATCACCTTTATTTGGCCAAGCATGTTGCACACAAACAAACAAGGAATTTGTTTCCGGTACAGATCCGTACCATGGATTATAGCCCTGACATTTTCAGCTATATTGTCTTAGTTTGGTAACATTTTCTTAAATCTGAATTCAGTATCAAATCGACTTTTAGAATTCAAATCGTTTGGGATACTTCAGAATGCAAGGAGCAGTGCAGCGGTTAGCGCTGTGGCCTCACAACAAGAAGGTTCCTGGTTCAAATGCTGACTGGGGCCTTTCAGTGTGTGGAGTTTGTGTGTAAAATAAAATAATGCACCTGTTAAATAAGCCTAAAGATGCAGAAAAGCTGCAGTCTCTCCTCCACTAGTATATGTTAACAATAGTGAGCAATTTACATGTGGCATTCTTAGGGCAGAAACGCACCAAGCCAACGTGAAAGAACGTAGACCGATTGTTGCGCAGCCTTTGTGGGCTAATTTGTTTCATTGTCCCTGCTCTTCAGCCCTTCTGTGGAAATGCACATCACAATACCTTTTACCCCAGGGACAATTCTGGGTCTTCAGTTCCTAGAAATAAAAAGTACCAGGGACTTTCTTGTGCAAATGCAGCTTATTTGACAGCTCTGTGATGGAACCCAGCCCTGTCCAATGTGTACCCTGCCTCTCACCCAATGTCGGCTAGGATAAGAACTCGTGCACTTATTCATTTAGTTGTTCTGTTATGAAGGGGAGGGACCTGTCTAATCACTTGGCCTTACGGCCCTAAAACACTAAGATCATGTGTGTTTAAAACTTGAAGTAAGCCAACAAAGATAATAGAAAGATCATTTTGAATCAAATCCTTAATTTAATCCTCATTTGTTCCTCTTTCTCACATAAACAACAATCTACTTGTATTGTTTCTCTTCTCAGCTGCTTGCTCATGCCAAAACTGTCTCTTTGATGAGTAATTGGGCTTTCAAATCACTTTAAATCACACATGGAGGAAGCATTCTAGATTAAAGGGACCTCAATTAGTCCTCATTACTTGATACTTTCAAGACGTCAGACCACCACCTTTCCTCTTTCTTCACATATCCTGTTCTATATCCTGTCCACTTGAGGAGTTTTGACAAGACTCAGACGTCCTCGAGTGGTGACCCTTGGCCCTGACCAACCACCGGTGTCAAAAGTGCCAGCTTGTAGTTCTTGTTAGTGGAGGGGGAGGCTGCAAGAATAAAAGAGATGGTAGAGAGCTTAAATGTTTTTTATACCAAACAGCCTCTAGAGACATTAAGGAAGGAAAAGAGTGATAGTTTAGCAGAAGAGAAGGAAGCAGCTATGATGTGTTGACAGTTCTCTTGCTTGGTGGTGAAAGACAGTTTTCCAGTCTCAGCGTATGAGCCACAGCCTTTTCTTTCTTCTTAATATATTTTCCTCCTTTGTGTGGTTTTATAAGTCAGTCTCTTTCTCCACCTTGCTACATGGTTAACAAATAGAAAAGCAGTTTCTACCTTTTAAGACTTTTTGTGAGAAATACAGTTTTTAACTTTTTAGGCTTCAAAAATGATTGAACACCAATCTGATGTGCACCCCCATCTGGAAGAGGTAGTTCATGTTTGATTGAGCACCCTGGTCACTTTCCCATAAAAGTTGCAAAGGAAATCTGACTAGGTCAGGCCTAGCATTATTGACTTATCTTTTTCAACATGGCACAATGATGTAATGGACTGCATCCAGGCACATAAGCAGGTAGGCGCGCACAAGATGATCATACAGATAGGGCTGGGTGTCGTTCCAAAATTTCCAATAATGATGCCGATACGATACCTTGACTTCAGTACAGGTTCCTAAACAGTATTGTTTAAAATACCAGCTTTCTAAAATCAAATCAAAAAACATACATTACACATTTAGTGCAGGCTTTTTGCTGCTTGACATTTTTTTATGCTCAATGGTATTAAATTAATTCAATCAATGTCGTAAAAGTATTGAAGTTCGATATCCAATACTATTTGCATATAAGGCAAATAGTGTGCCCATACTGTGGCTCTCTCTGTCACGGTTGTAGGTATGTCTGAATGAAGGCGTGAGTAACATGTGACCTGTGTCAGAAAGCCGTCACTATAACAGTCTAAGTCAGCAGTGTTACATATCTCATCTGAAAACAGTTTGAGAAGGAAAAATCATTCTCTGCTGAAACTACTCCCAAACTGAAAATGAGGGGTCATTGCTTCATTTTGAGTCAAAAAAGTGGGACTCACCGCTCTACAAGACACTAGACCATTCTTTCCTATTGTGCCTTATTGGAATATGACTGAGAAGTAGTGCAGTTGACCAGCCAGACCTGTGTGAGACCTATCGATCCCAGCCGGTCCACCACGACCACTCCCCCTTTCCCTTAGGCCTGATAGTACAAATAATGACTAATCAATATGCACTGGAGTCCCCATGAATGTCCTTTTAGCACTTGATTTATGTCAGAGCAGCACAGCAGCACACTCACTCTCTTACTCGCTCTGCTTACCAGCCAATCAATTTAACCAGTCACACTGAGAACCCACTCCTCTCCATCATCCACAGTTAGAGAAGTTTTTATTACATTTAATTTTATTTTTAATTAGACAGCATAGATCAGCGTGACCTCAGAGCCATGCCATGATTGGTGGAGATCATGAAACAGTCCCTTGTCTGAGGCTTTATCTACAGCGGATTCGGAATGTGGTATGTAAATCTGTATTGATTAGTGTTTTTGCTGCCCTCCGTTCATCACTCACTGTTTGTTGCGTAGCTGTCTGGAGATGTGTCCTAATGGCAGAAGATCACTGTGTCAAGAAAAGGTTTTCTCTGCTTTGTCGAGTCTGTTGCTTTGATCACAGGATGTTTTATCTATCCAAGCTCTTTATACATAATATATTTTAATGAGATGGGTCAACCAGTGTCGTACTGAAGAGTACAGCAGGACACGAACAGCACTGCACTTAATGATGATCCTAATCACCAGTTAATCTCTAATTTTTTTTGATGAATTAGATGATTGCTTGGTCTGTAAAATGTCAATTGACAGTTCACATTGGCGTGTCAGAAAAAAAAACATACATGCTAGTCTGTGTATTTCTCTGAATATATGCATTTGTAGATGATTATGAATCTGGGTTGAATGATCTGTCCCACGAGGGGTGCCCCAGCGGCAGCCCACGCTCAGTGCACCGCGGTCGGGCAGGGCTGCTCTGACCTTCCTCTCCCTGTGGATGTGATTTCCTCAGGAAGCAGTGATGACAACCACACACAGAAACCATCTCTCGCTCTTTCTCTCTCAATTGCCTTTTTCATCACTGTTTCACTCGACAGTTGGAGGAAATCAAGAGTTTGCAGGCTTATATTCTGTCTTCTATAATCAGTCTTTGGCCACAGGAGTAGTTTGTCACTGTCAGGGGAATGCAGGTATGAGTTTTTACACTCTAGATTGTAGGTTGTTTGTAATGTTGGTGGTCTAGAACATGAAGTTTATGCTGCTATTGTAATCGTGTCTTCAGTCACTCTGGTCTAGACTGAAAATAATCAGGGTTTCTTTCTTTCTCAGATAGTGATTTATTTCAGTTATTCAGAATTCCCCATTAAACCATAAAATCATAAAATTCTCTTGCCCAAGAACACTTTGAAACATGGATTGGGGAGAACGGGAATCGAACTGCCGACCTTGTGGTTAGGGGATGCCTGCTCTACCCTCTGAGCCCCAGCCGCCTGAGAAATTAACTCCTGTGATTTCCATATTTTGAACCAGAATGTGTGACAAAGTTGTGCCCTCTCAACCCACTGAGACACATTTTCCTCTTGCTCACTCACATGTCCAATTATAAGCGTCTTACTTAACAAACCATATTTTATACTTAAGTGACATGTAATCCTCAAAAAAAGCATATATTACCATTTAATGCCGTATGTATTGCATCCAGCTTTTGTGTGCTAATCCCTCCAAAAACAGTACGTTTGGCTGTGAATGTTCCATCACTAACACTAATCCAGACATAATCTTTAATATCCCTGTCATGTTCTGAGGTATTTTAAGGTGGCTTTTGTGTAAGAATTGCTTTTAAAAAACAAATTGAAACTACAGTAGCTAACCCTTATATCCTGTCAAATGTTTCACACTTCATGGATCGTACACTCACAGAGGAAGGTATGACAAGTGGGATTTTATTCTTCATTGTACTACAAGAGGTTTTCTTTCTGTAAGGTAGATTTGGGTCATACAGTTTATTTGCAGATACCTCCAGGTGGTTTGTTTCTCCTAGTTGGAAGTACCGAAAGGGTGGAATTTTAACCCTCCAGAGCCATGCAGATACATCTGGGACATAGTGAATCACCAAAGGGGGTGTTAATCGGACTCATTGTCTTGTTCTGTGTGGCAAACTGCAACCATCTGACTCTGACAAAGATACAACAAGTCCTGTATTTGCAAATACTGTTTTGATATGGTGTCAGCTAAGCAACAACCATACACCGCATGGAATGGCAAATACTAAGCAGTATTTGATTGGATTTCCCTGTGAAAGTCAATAGTGCTGTCTACTAGTATGCCTGTACTGTACGTAGTGCAACAAACAGTTAAAAACGACAATGAAAGCTTTTCTTGGATTTTCTTCCATAGGGAAGTAAGGGGCTGCTTATTTTACACTGCATGTTCAGAGTGGGATTAGGGGGAATCCATGCTTTGCACATACCCTCATGCATACGCAGACATAGACGAGGGACGCACACGCGTTCTTATCCATACTTCAAATCAAGGGTTTGCCTTCTGTCTCCGTCCACCAATGGTTTCCAAGCACTGTAGTGCTTTTTAAAACTCAGTGTAAATAGGTGAAGCTACAATAAAGACCGCTCATCTTATGGCGGAGTCTGAGTGTAGGGGGCTGTCTTTCTTTATGTGTCAGCCCTGTGATAGATGGTGACCTGTCCCCCCCGCCTCTCCAGCCCCCAGCTGTATGGATAATGTAAGGATTGATGTTACTAACCTACATCAATGCAATGTAAATATATAAAATGTTTATATGAATATATACATATTGCTTATGTTATATATAGACTATAACAAAGTCACACGAGTACAACATAAATATATAAAATGCATTTTCAATTACCATACATGAAATTAAAATTTCCAAGTATATATATATATAAATACTTAAAAAACTAACAAGCACAATGTAGCTATGTTGGAAGTGTATTGTACACTACGGCACCACACAAATAATTTGTAAATATAACATACCTTGTAACAACAGATACATTTGGTGCGAGTTGCACATGTATTGTGATGTTAAAGGTGCTTCATCACTCACAACAGACGGAGTGTTTGTCTTGTCTCTTGGACTACCGGTACAAGTAGAAGGCCCTTGAGATCCAAAGGAGGCATCTCAACAAATAAGAGGAGCTGATGGGGCAGATGAAGGAAGCAGAGAGGGAAATGGGAAACACATTACATTTCAAGTCTCATTTGGCGAACTTCAGCAGTTATGAAAATGTAGGAGGCTAATAAATGAGGGATAAAATGCTCTAATATGCACAATCAATTCAACATCACCAGCCTCCACAATTCAATGTAAAATATATTGCAAGTGATTGAAGAGCTTTCTTCCACAAGGAGATGGCCACCATTAGACACTATTATGCACCAGCTCTTACAATATGATTAACAGCACAACAGACAGGGAAGAGGGGAATCATGATCTTGAGACAGACGGATCCCTTGGGGCTCCTGACTTGTGTCTGACCCAGCCACTTGAAATACAGCACAGCCACAGTGAGGTCACCACACGCTCGCAGTCGCGCACAGACATTGGTCTGTCACTTCAAATAGCTTGGACACACAACTAATGGCAAAAGAGCTATTGAAGTAGCACACTTATGCCCAGCACATCCCCCATACCCATAATGCCTTATTTATGGCACCCTGATTTACTATAAAACCGGCCTGTGTCAGCAGCTGGCTGCTGGACCTCCAGAGATTAATTCACTTCATGCCAGAACGTAGCCTGCACCCTCGCCTGCCTGCTCCCTCATTAACTTCTTTCCAACTAGCAGGAGCTCAGGCTTCTCCACAGCACCATGACATAGACCAGTAATACAAAATTTCTTTTCAAAGTGAGTTGTATTAGTGTGGATTTGGCCATACCCTGCATTTCTGCCTGCCACTTCCCCATGTACTGCTCTCCTTAAAAAAGAAGACCCCAACCAGACCCCTCCTCAGCTTTCCATGCTTTCATTCTGACTTATCACTTCTCTCCTTCTTACTGTCTGCCCTGATCTATAAATATTTTCCTCCTATCCTTCAGTCCTCTTTTCAGCCATCTCTTAACTTCTCACTATCTTGCATAACCTCTCCAGCTCAGATTCTCCTTCTGTGTAAATGAAAAATGACCAGTTATATATTCAGAAACAGAAAGATACCCTATCTCTTGAACTCTTTCCTCTTCATGATTTTTCAGTCCAATAAATGTGGTGTCCACCAGCTGAATAATGCAACAGAACCCTGTTCAAACCTTTGAAGGGAAGTGCATCTCGCAGTCACGGTATTTTGCATAGTGTATGTGAGCAGATGTAGACTGGTGACAAGGGTTTCATGTCTGCTAAAGAGTCGTAGGCCCTTTTTTAGAATTAGACCCCGTTTAGACCTGGTTTTAAAATGCATCTCAGTGATCCAACAGACAGCCGAGGCGCGTCACTGTTCACACCTGTCAAAATACATGCGTCTCGAAGGTCAGCTGACCACTTGTGCTCAAAATTTGCTACTGCTGCAACACTTCCACTTAAATGTCAAAAGGCCATGAGCACAATTATGACATAAGTTACCAGACAAGTGCCAGTAGCAGAGTGGATTAAGAAGGAGAGTGACGGCATCTCCACTGACAGTTTTTTTTTACAGTAGTCGCAGGAACATCGAATAGTTAGCAACATTAGCAGCAGCGCCATAGAGTTACAGTGACCTGGCTGCTATCTTCCAAAGTAAGAAGCTGAAATCAATAACAATAATTCTACTTCTGACATTTCAAGAAGGCAACATGTATCAGAACATGCTTTACAACCTTTTTCATTGTCTCTCTCAAATATTGGGTCACTTTAACAGATTAAGTATCAAGCAACTAAATTCACTGAGCTATCTACAACAACAGAATCAAATTGGTTTGCAAGGCTATACAAGTCATTAAAAATAGTAATTGCTAATAAATTCTGCTGTTCCCTACAGAAAACAGTGGATCTGTTTGGAACCATTTGAAACTATGAGTCATGTGACCTGCTGCCAGTTTTAAACAGTCAGTGTTGCAACTCTTCTATCTTAACAGCTCTGGTCTCTCTAACCAACGAAAAAGAAGAAGACAAGGGTCAGATTTGTACATGGATGTATTATGAAAGCTTTAATACATTGATGGATTTGTATCAGACGTTTCTTTCCGTGTTTTCTTTTTTGTGCACTGGCGTGATCTCAACAAAACAACCACCATGTCCTGCATTGATGATATAGTTTCCTCAAACATCCTTGTCGGCGTCCCAGACCACCTGAGCAGGTGGTTTCAGTGAACGGCTCGCAATCCGTCTTGGTGGTTGTTGACACTTGTATTTAGCGCTGTCCACTTGTGATCCGATCGCCCAAAATGTATTTTAAAACCACGTCTAAACGAGGTCATAGAGACTTGGAAAGCAGTGTTTGCTTTGGCGTTGGATGTACCAACATACTGTTTAGATGGTTCAGCCTGCTGTGTGTTTAGAAGGAATAAAAAATTTGAATATGTGTGCAGCAGAGCTGTTTTTCTGTTTCTCTCTGTCACACCTCATATCTCGTCTTTGACTCCCACCACAAACTCACTTCCTTTCTTCCCTCCTCCCTGTCTCCACCACCATCCTTCCTTCACACTTGGCCTGTGTCCACCCCATCCATCCTTCCTGTACTGTCTTCCTTCTTCGCTCCTTTATCTGCCACCCACAACCCCCCCATCCTTTTCTCACAGCAGCTTTCAAAAGGAGTTCTAATCTAGGGATCTTCACAGTGGGCTGTAGACAGCAACCAGCCCCCCAGAGGGATATGAACCATGGAGAACTGTGTGACGGGTATCTGCCAAAAACCATGTGACACCCTTTGAGTTTTCTATGGGTGATCTTTATAGGGCAGCAGTTGTACTGTAGTATGTCTTTCATGGGGGTGCATGTGTGTCTCTATGTTGCATCAGGTAAAGTAAGGGATCTTTGTGGGTTGTAATGTATTGAATGTCTTAAATGATTAGAAATGTCATGTTTTTCCACCGTTTAATGGCAGATATATTTTTGTGTGGCCTCTTTCAGTCCACCATCTATTTACTATCCTTATTAGGACTCCATGTTCACTTAGTTTATTTACTGTTGCAGTGCCAGAAATGTTACTTGCTCAGCAGAAACTGGCAGCTTTGGCTTTTCAGCTTTGAATTCAGTGTAGGGTTAACATTAGGAAGTGTAAACCTACAGCAACAGACTCAACTCAACTTTATTTATATAGCGCTTTACCACAGCACAGCTGACCAAAGCACTTAACATATCATACAAATATAAAAACAACACATAAAAAGCTATAAACAATAATATAGACACTAACACCACAGACAGAGTGTCATTCCTGGTCAAACGCCAATGAATAGAAGTAGGTCTTCAAATAAGACTTAAAAGTGGACAGTGAGGGGGCCTGCCTAATATAAAGCGGCAAGGCATTCCATAGGTTTGGACCTATCACAGCAAAGGCTCTGTCCCCCCTAGTTTTCCGCCTGGCCCTTGGTGCCTCCAGAAGAAGCTGATCTGCTGATCTGAGGCACCGCGATGGATTATACGGATGCAAAAGTTCCACCAGATAAGAAGGTGCCAGCCCATTTAAAGATTTATAAACAAATAAAAGAATCTTAAAACGAACCCTAAAACGCACCGGAAGCCAGTGGAGAGATGCCAGTACGGGCGTTATGTGGTCCTTCTTACGCCCCCCAACCAATAGCCGAGCGGCAGCGTTCTGGACCCTCTGGAGGCGGGCAAGCCCCGATTGACCAACTCCAGCGTACAGTGCATTACAGTAATCCATGCGTGATGTAACAAACGCAAAAAAAAAAAAAAAAAAAGGCTGTTGCTTGTATCTTCAGACTGCCTGTTCAAAGCCTAAAATATTCAATTCAAAGTAAACAGGAAAAAAAACAAGTTAAAATTACTTTACATAATTACCTAAGTCAAAATTTAAGCACTACTTTGAATTAAAAGAATGTAATGACCATCAAATACATGCATAGGGATGCTGGGAATAAATCAAGAGAAGAGACCTCACGTTCCTATGCACAAATGTGTATACATACACACACACAGTGGCTCTTTGCAGTCTCCCTATCAACCCTTCCTAGAGACTGTTCTCTGGTAGAGTGCACAGACAAACCCATGTAGGCCATCAGTGAAGTCAGCCATCCATCAGGGGACGGCTGGTTCCACGGCTGCCTAGTTAGGAGATGTTTTGACAGGAGCTCTGTCTGCCAGGAAGCAGACAGTAGGCTGAGCGAAGAGGGCAGGAGGATCTTCAATCAGCTGCTTCAGGGGATTTACTATTTCACCTGAACATATTAGAATGCACTGCGCACTTGATGGCACAACAGACCTTTTATTGTTACCACATAGACTTAACAGACTGAAAATATTTTTTTCTGAGCTCATCTGCTTTGGTGCTTAAAGGTAGATAAATGTGAGGCTCCGTATCTGTCCTTGGGTTTTCATCATCTCGAGTAAAGAGAGAGAGTGTGTGTCGCTGTCTTTCAAATGATCTTCTTCTGGATAAGATGCGTGTGCCCTGGCGAAGGGTTCCTGGATGCTACATGTAAGTGCGTCCACTTTTGGAGGAAGTTTGTATCTTGACCTCACAGGGCAAATTTCATATACAGCTCTAGATATTTCTCAGGATAGCAGCAGTCTTCAGGTACCTCACAGCTTTCCATTCTGTCAGAGTGACAACCTTGTTTTCTAAACAATGGAAAAATAAGAGAGAGATATTTTGCAGTGTCTTTGTACTATCTTCATAAGCTACCTCACTACCCAACCCATATAACCTCACTGAAAGCAAATAGTGACAAACTGTAAGCTATTCAACTTTGCCACCCCTTTTTCACTTCTAGAACTATTTTCCCCAACTCACCAAAATCTATAGAATTTCCACCTGTGAACAGTGGTTATTACGACTGTTCAAGGCTCATCTAGTTGCTGAGGAAGAGCTGGAGGGGGGATTAGGGAGGATGGGGGAAGAAGCAAGAAAGAGGAAGCATCTGTACCCTGCTGATGCAGTCGGTATTTCATGGTAGGCTTCCTTTGAAATGTTTGTAGGGGAGGAGAAGCACTAAAGTCTTCATGTGTGTCTGTACAGCCTGATGTAATGTGCTGCAGGTTGTGTGTCTGTACAGCCTGATGTAATGTCCTCAGCAGCAGGTTCTGTGGCATCTGTTGGTGGAAGACTGGGATGAGGGTATCAAATCAAATCAACTCAAATTTTATTTGTATAGCGCCAAATCACAACAAAAGTCATCTCAGGACACTTTACAAAGTAAGGTCTAGACCTTACTGTTATCAATATTATTACAAAGGGAAAACCCAACAAATCCCCCTTGAGCAAGCACTTGGCGACAGTGGGGAGGAAAAACTCCCTTATGCAGGATTTTCTTTAAGATCATTGCAGGACTTGGAGATTTCAGGTAAGAGACGTGAGGTTAAACAGATCTAACATCTGTTTCACCAGGAGAGGGAGTGAGAAAGTGATTTTAGGTCTACAGATATTTCTGAGGAGCTGAGCTGCTGAGAGTGCATGAATATTCTCTGTGGTTGAGCCAAACCACAATATGTAGTCTTCAGCAAAAGTTAGAGCATATGGTTGAAGACTAGCAGTGTGATAAACGGAAGGAAAACGCAGCTACTGCCTCTCGTAGGTGCCATGTTTATGGAGCTGGATTGTTTCCCTTGAAGCTCAAATGGCAAAAGGTAATCACTGGATGAAAAAGGAAACACAATCACTGTGGCTCAAGCCCTACTTTGTTTTTCAAGTTTGCATCTTGCCACAGTTGAATTTTGCAAATCTAATTCTGTGTCTCCTTTTGGCTGCACTCGGCGAGCTTTGACTCAGTGACGCTATTTCTACATCCACAGCTCATCCCAGAGAAATATGTGTTAACTTCATATCAGCATGTGTGAGGAGTGGTAATAATGTAACTCAGTAACACATAGGAATTCTTATTATTGTTCAGTTGTTGAATATATTTTGTTGTGGAACAAAATAAGTAAATGAAAGCTGCAGAAGTCTGTGAGCCTACAGAGGCATACGGTTTAAGGCAGGGTTCAGGTACAGTTCATCACTGTGTGAAAAAACACAACCCACCCCCCCCAATCCATTCGTCAAGGTGCTGCATTGGTCATTGAAATGCAAGTGCACGTTTCTGCAAGCGCACATTGTTTTGTAATGTGAATGCTGTATTTCTCCTCACAGGTGTCACAACTGAAAAATAAAATGAGAAAAAATATAATCGGTAAGAGAAAAAATGAAAAAATAAACCTTTTCCAGACTTGTGTCCTGTCTCTGCATGACAAACCACTGATCTGGTAAGGCTTCAAACTCATGGGTCTTTTACTTAAATTCCTAGATGCTTCATGTCTCACCAGCACCTGAAGCCCATAGCATTTTTAATGCAGGGCTGTTTTTGGTCTGAATACCTGCTAATGCAAACCTTCATTGCATTGACATTTATTGCAGTGTTATAAAACCCTAAGGTCTCAGCGTGGTTAGCCTTTAAAAGTTACAGTATGTAACAGAAAATGACTCAGAGCTGTGTGTGTTCTCATCTTAGTTTTAGAGCTTCAGGTGCTTACAAAACAGAAATTTGATTTGGTGGTTTTCTTTACACTTTTGCTCATTTGTTTGATGAGAACGTGTCTTTGCCTCCAAAAGCTGCTGTATATTGAATATTTCATGAAGCCAGTGTTCGAAGTCCCAGTTTTTAATGAATGCCTG
>NW_018128005.1:495947-516326 GCF_001952655.1 Monopterus albus | reverse complement strand
CACTCTTTTATTTATTTTTTTTTTTTTAGCCATTGCAAGGTACATGGAAGGATTTTGGTAGCTAGAAAAACTAATGTAATGGACATATACAGGCGGGTGACAAATCAAAGGAAAACCCAACATAAAGTGTCTCAGTGAGCTGCTGGGCCACCACGTGCCACCAGAACAGCTTCACCTTGGCATTGACCAAGTTCCCAAGTCTCTGAACTCTACTGGAGGGATGAACAGATGTTCCATCATGTGGTGTTTTGATGATGGTGCTGGAGAACGCTGGTCCAAAGTCTCCCATAGGTGTTGATGGTGGGTGTGAGACTATGGTGTGTGTGTGGCTGTGAAGGCTATAGCATATGATTTTCATACTTATCAAAACATTTAGCGATCAGAACAACAATGTAATGACCTTCAGTGACCTTTCCCTCTATAGGGACAAGTGAACCCAGCAGCAACTGCATTTGTTATGTGTCATTTATTCGGGTGTTTTTATTTAATTTGTCACCTGTCTGTGTGTACACTGTTGAAACATAATCATTTAGTATCTCCTTTTTATAGCTGGCAAACTAAACTGCCAGGCTTTAACAAATCTAGCTGTTTCTTTGTAGATAAAAACATGTTACATTGGCTGCAGCAGTGTTGTAGTGATGTGGTTGGTTTAAGTGCTCATGTTGTAATCACTGCTTTGCTAAAATCCAGCCTCTCTCTGTGCAGTCGTTATTGCATCTAGGACACACACTACCATGGCAGTCATGCATCAGATACTCTAAATTGCCTGCTGTCATAAATTGCCTCTAGTCTCATTTTCCTCTGATGCAGCCCTGAAACAGAGGTAGACGGGCCCCCTGTCTCCTGGTGATAATGGATCCTAATTTGACGTCGATTATGATTTATCAGATGCTGTTGATGCTTCTGTCAGCTGCTATTATACGGCTCTGAAAGTGGGAACCATTGCAAGTGAGACGTCCATCCGTCACCCCCCAGTTGCTGTGACAGTGAAAGAAAAAGCGCAATATGAACTGGACCATGATGTCTGCCCCAGAAATTAGGCCGCTTCAATCTGATTTCCTTTTTCTCTCTCAATGTCATTCTCTGCTCCCCTCCCCTTCATTTTTTTTTCCTGCTGTCCATCCTCCCCAGGCCAGGCCTAAATTATCAGCCAGCACTGGAGATATGCATCAGTCAAACCCATACTTTTCTCACCAAAACTGGTATTGGAATTCTAATTTAGCCTTGTTCCACTTATTTCCGTCTGTTACAATCACCTCAGCCACAACCCAAATGAATTCTGTCTCACTGTTTCTTTCTGTGACTCGTCCCTCATTTCCTTTTTCTACCTTTAAAGGGTGATCCTTTCTGCTGCCACAGAAGAGATGAATCCTTGCTGTGAATAATGTCACACTCAGATCGTCCGCGTCCTAATGTACAGATCATTGTCAGGCGTGAATGTATGTGAATGCATTGTGTATTTCATTTTTGATTCATTCTAAGATAAATCTTTTATTGCCTCTTCCCGACTCCATGGATCTTATGTATCTAATAGTCTCTAAGTCATCATAAGTCATTGTGGTGGGGTTTTTTTCTCGGTATTCTCCCAGTCTGAAATTCCTACTGCATCGAAGCCCTTGTCACTGCTAAGTCTATTATTATCCTGGGGAGTACAGAGAGCTTCACAGTTGCTGTCAGTTCTTAGTCTTTAGGGATTACACATCATGTTGCCAGTCATTTCTTTTCACTGCCTAGTCCTGCCTAGTCCTAGGGTGGAATTTTCTGATGCTCTACCAGCATGAAACGACGAGAGCCAAAGAACATGTGCAAATGTAGCTGAACTTTATTCATGAGTATGAAAAAGTTGAGCCTTGTTATCAATGTTTAGTGTAGCTAAGACCTCATAAAAATGAAAAAAAAAAAAAAAAAAGAAAGTTGGACTCTTTAATGCCTCCCCTAATCCACTGCTGATAAGACAGCGTACTCACCCTGCTGGTTTGAAAATCCTCTCCTCTTCCCCTCACACCTTTATCTCACACTTTTTGTCCCCAAATTTCTGCTAGTAATTTGCACAACCTGTAGGAAAACACAGCTCTTGTGGGTGCAGGCAGGTTGAAACTAGTTTTCACTTCATTGCAGAGTTGTTAAAGCACCACTTCACGTTAATGGGCTAGAAGAGACTTCTTTACAGCCATGTTGACACAGAAAGGAATAATTAGTAGGGTGCAATGCTGGCTGTGGTAAAGCCATTAACTCAGAAGACCCTTTCTCCAACTATAACTTGTGTTGCTTAGTTACAGTTTCCCTAGGTGACTGAATGTGCTGAGTCATGGTGATCAGCTGTGAATCACAGGACTGGTGGGGCCTGTGAGCCTTAGTTATGATTGGTGGGATCATAACGGCATTGTGAAGCTCAGATATATTACAATGTGTGGCTTATCTGACAGCATGGATCTGTCCATTGGCTGACCGAATGGTGTGCTGTGATGGATGCCGTTTCCTGTGAACCCCCAGTCAGTGTGTAGAGGAGACAATGATGGAGCAAGGTATGATAGAGAGAGAGCAAGTGTGTTGAGTGTGAGAGGGACAAAGACAGGCACAAGGTGAAACCCGAAAGCACTACGGAGAATCGGCTGTGCGTTTGTAGGCATGTTCAGGTTTCTCAAACCTCAGTGTAGAGGAATCTGAGTCTGATGGATGAGATTAGAGCCCAGTTTGTTACCATTACATCAAAGCACTACAACTTTGATGCCATGTTAGAGTCGAAGCCAGTGTTAACATGGATCAGTTCTGGTTTCCAGTTCCCCAGTTAGCATTTGAATTTTACAAAAAAGGAAGGAATTAAATCTCTGAGGGCGAGACAAGGAAATAGCTTGTGGTTTAAAAAGAAAAAGAACATCACAGATAGCCAAGAAAGGCAAATGGGTTTAGGCTCTGGACTCGCAATAGCCCCAGCTTGTGACTGTCATGTATTACATATACTCCAGTCACAGAGATAATCTTCCGTTGACCTGTGAAATTGAGATTTGTGACCAAAAACCAAATTCATTCAAATTCTGAAGTTATTTTCTGAGTCCTCACAGACTCTTCTAAAATAGTCCAGTCCAGTCTAAGAAAAATATAACTTTAATCAGTTCCTCAGCTGTGTCCATTCACCTAATATAAGCATATGATGGCTTTGTGTGAAAGGGCCTTGAAATGGCCCATATCGGCTTTTGCTGTTACTTGGCTTATCTTATGATCTAACAAATCTAAAGTTCGAATCCCAGTAGACTTTGCAAATGTTCAGTTATCAAAGGACAAGAACACCATGCAGAGTCATAATACAAAGCCTGTAGTCAAAGTGCAGACCTCAGTATCAAACCATCCATCCTGGTACCTAGAGAGGACAGTAGTTGGAGGTGACTTATCAGGAAAGCTTAAGTACAGATTGTTTTGTTTGTTCCAATTAAGTCATTTTTCTAATGAAGAAAATCTAAAATAAATGGCTAACTATGTTGGTTTACCAACAGGTTGTGCATGAAGACAGTGGAGAATATATCACTGATGTCAGCTTTCCCAAAAGGCATTAAGTTACCCTAATGGATTTTCCAAGTTGTCTCTATAAAAGAGGTGTGGCAGACTGTTGTCTTACAGTACATCTGATTTTCAACATCCATGACATTAGATCCAGCACTGTCCCTCCTCATTTTAATCCTGATGTGAATCTCAGAATCTATGATACAGAACATATTGAAAGCGGCCATGAGGAAATGGGATTGGAGCTCCTGTTAAACCACATATTAAATGCCACTACAGATATTGCAGTGACATTCAAAAGTGACTCTACCACACAGTCTGATGGGAATTTGAGTAATGGCGCTTAAATGGCCTACATTGGACCGCATACTCCCCACCTTAGTTAAAAGTAGGGCGGGATTACAGATATCAGGAGCGAAGGCCAATTTATTTGCTTGTAACTGAGCAGGCTGCCATCGATACGCTGATGTGTGCAAGCATGAAATTGGTCCATGAATTAAAAGGAGGCATATTGCTGTGTTCCGTGCTATTATTGCCTCCAGTGGCGCCATAGCTTGAAATCCAAGACCAGTTACCCATCTTGCCTTAAATGAGTGTGTATGTATGTGTGTATGCATTAATATCAGTCAAATATTATATTACCATATGAGACATTTCTGACCAGCAGCACCCCTGGAAAAAAAAAAAAAAAAGAGATGGCCTATAAAACTGAAAACCAATTAAATTCAATCCATTCCGTTGGTGGATTCCAATGTTTGCTGTCTGCTTCACACAAGTGTTGACACCCCGTGGGATTGCTTAGGCTCAAAATGAATGCTACTGTAAGTTGCAGATGGGATCTGTGTGCTGCATGAAAGTAGTATTTGTTAGAAGAGTGGCTTAATGTTGTCGTTTGTTTTACAGGACACGACATATCAGTTTTGAGATGAAGTATATTTTTAGGCAGTGTTTCAAAAATACAGATTTGTAAAATGATGAAGAACGGAGTCCAAGTATTTTGCAGGAAACTTACCTTTATAGTCTTGAAAAAAAGACAGCATATCAACTTTTGTATTCACTGTTGAACCAACAGAAACTGATTTCCAGTGAGTCATCACACATTATGTTGGATCACGACCTGTGCCATCTTATAATGTGTATTCAGATCCGCCTACATTCCTCTGCACAGCTGCATTTGTTAACACCGACCAGTGACTGCTCTTCCTACGGCACCATTTCACCAGCTCAACTAAAGTACCATATTTTTCTCCTGATGAACATACTCACACATGCAAATACACACTCAGCCATTAAGTTTGGCACCACACGCTGGCGCTGTGCCACTACTGTGCCCTCTGAGAAGTGAGCGGTGTGATTTGAGCCAGATGGTGCCTGATTCGGCCTGGGTTACAGGACGTGTTGGCTAGATTCATCAGCCTCTTAACTTCCCTGTCAACACAAGCTGCATCATAGAATGAGAGATTCTGTTTTTCTTCCTTTGCATACTAACTGTGTAGTTTATCAACATGCAGTTCCAGTCTTACTTAGTTCATTAACACAGTGAGGCAAATGCCAGGGATTTGATGATGAGCTGCTATGTATGGTGATATTGTATTGATTGGCACTGGATTGCCACGTTTATACAGATCAGTTTGAGTCAGTGTCTCAGGGTTAAGCCCATGTAATCCAGAGTAAAAGCAAGATCGGGTTGATAAGAGCCTAAACGCCCTCAGACACAGTGGCCCCTTGGTCCCTCTAATCTCCTGCATGCATCAGCAGACACCACTGAGGCTAAGAGTAATTAAGATCCTGAGCTAATCCCTTTTTTTAACCTCTATGTATCCAGGGAAGGTCAAAGGAACATGCTTGCTCTTATTCAGCAACACCAACTCACCCATGTTCTGTATGCATTAACTAACTGGAAATCATGAGCGTTGTCAGAGCTCGGGATAGTAAAGAAGCAGCAGTTATAAAGTATACAGTTGCACTGGTGAAACACTTGTCAGAAAAGAACATAACACACAAAGCAGCTCTACAGATAAAATCAGCCAATGACAAGGCTGCTGAAAACAAGTCAGATCTTATATAAGCATCCAACCAAAACGAATCAGCAGAGACATTTTCACATAAAGTGCATTAAAAAAATAAAATGGACTTTTTCAGACTTGCAGAAATAACTAAACAAACTCTGTCTATGCTCCCCCCCACTAAAGGTCTTTGTTGTTTTCATTTGTTGCTAATGAGTAGCAACATCTAATCCATATCTGAGGTGTGTGATTGCTTGAGGAAGCAGGCCAGTCTTTCCTGCAGCAGATAACAGGGACTCTGCCATACAGCAGCTCACAGATGGAGCCTTAGCCGCTAGCAACAGTTAGCAAGGGCATCAGTCTTCCTCCTAGCTGTCGGTGAGCCTTCGATCAATAGACCTGGATTATCATCTCCAGCATCTCAGTTCATTTTTCACAGCAGAGGAAGGCTCCACCAGCTGCTGTCTCTTTGTCAGAGGATGTTGGGCCTAGTTCCTCTGGCTGATATGATCACAGAAACCAACTGCCACAACTGCTGCGCTCACGACATGCGCTGTTTTCTTACTGTGCATATCAGTACATCAGTAAATGTTTATTTAACAGGCTGGCAAGCTAGTCAGTACAACAGTCACATTCTAGATGGGTATCCCATGACTACCCCTGCTTAATTAAAGGTTTAATTAAGATGGTGACTTTTAATTAAAAAGTTGATTATTATTAATTAAGGATTATTGGCAGGTAAAATAGGTATGATAATGCAGAATACAATCCCTGTATTATTAAGAGCAAAAGTATGATTTCATATCATCAGCAACAGTTCATTTGCATTATGACAGAATAAGTCCTTTCATTTAGAGAAGAAATAGATTCCCATAAGACTGGAGAAACGCTGAAACATCTTGGCTGGCTTTGTTAATAGTCCTTTGCACAGTGCTGCGAGGTGCTGCTTTCATCTGAAACTCTAAAGTGTGAACCAACAATGCTGCTCTTGTATCTTCACGGTCGCCACACTTGTAACCATTCACCATGAGGGCCCTCGTCACAAAACATACATAAGAATCTCTCCATGTAGGCGTCCGCACTTCACCACGCTGTACATGCTCAGATGGTGTTTGTGGGCCAGCTGGTGGCGAGTCGGGTCGTCTCCAGCTGTTGCTTTTTTGCTGCCCAAGTCCATGTGGATGCTGTCAGCTTAGCATTAATTTCACACAGATCCACTAAATGCTGTTAAATTTATGCCCATGCACAGTTTGGTGCTAGGTCTAAAGTATCCTTCAATAGGCATGGGAAGAGCAGCCTGGGTGAATAAGTCCATTCAGTTCTAATCTACAGGATTAGAATTCTGTCCATCAGCTGCCTCTGTCACTTACTGTGCATTGGCCCGTTGAGGCCTTCCCTCTGTCTGTCGGTATGTTTTGATTGGAAGCAGCGTCAATGTCATGGGGGATTTTGAAATAACACAAATTTGATAAATCCTATTAGTCTGTAGTTGGGTCCAATTTGAAGTCTCTGTATTTAACCATGCGGCTTTTGAACATATTGTGGTTTTGTGGATACAGTGCATACTTATAAAATGTGTTAAAGTGGTTTAGGTCTTCAATTTGTAGTTTTGATCATCGTTCCAACATCTATCTGTAGTATCTCTAGGTACACATAGCCTTGTACCCTACACCGTAGCCTGATGTGCACCTCTCCAGAAATGTAACTACACAGACGGCAGCAACCGTGATTGGTTGCACCACATTTTTTCATTCATATCTCTCAGTGGTCAGGCAAGTATGAAAAGTCTCCGCTCATCCTGCCTCAGTTGGTTCAGTGGTCCTACAGACCATCTCCTCCGACGTCTTCTCTCTTACCTGTGTTGCAGTAATTTCAGTAAAAGTAACTGCTCTTCAACCCCTATTAGTTTTAACTCCAACATGACCTGCTCATTCTCGGTTGCAATTATTTGTAAGTGGTGAAGAAACACAACACAGTAGCATAGACACCCTGCTGCCAGCTAGCATTTTGGCGGTCATTTCAGGGTGACACGCACACAAGTATAAATGAGCACAACGGCGTAGATTCAACACAGACCCTTAAACCAAGCTTTATTTGGAAGCAAAGCAAAAGGTAATTGTTTTAACCAGTCGTCACGGTTTACAAACTGAATTCTGCTTTCGATTCTTTGCCAAGGCTGAAAACGAGCACCCAGGTTGTAATAATTAGAATTTTCCTTTCCGTGTTATTTTCGCAGTGCCTCTATTCCACCATGATGCATTAGAGCACAGTGTAGCAGCGCAAGTCTGAAGTCAACGTCCGCCCACAATGCAGACATTACATCTTCCCAAAGCTACCTCCTTCCCCGGCTTAAGGCCGAGAAAGACAGCTTTTCAGGAGGCACGCCCGGCCGTGAAAGGCAGGATGCATCTCAGCGTAAATAGCTTTGCTGGCAGCCCAGTCAGCAAGCCACAGTCCTGTTTTTGAGTCCCAGAGACGCTCCACTCAACAAAGCCACACAGTGACCTTTCAGCCCTTTACAGCAGTGCCAGATATTGAGTGAGCCTGTCCAGAGGATGAAGCTCATCTCAGACTAAATCTCAGCCCACTGTTCTTCCCTGTCTCTGGAGGGGGTTTTGGCAGGACAGTTCTATTGCAGAGTTGCTCTCTCCTTGATTGATTTACAGTGTTTTGTCAGACTAGAGGATTGGAGATATTTGATCCCTTTATTTAAGTTTTTTTTTTTTTTCGTGAGTCTCTTGGGCAGGATTGTAGTATATAGGCCCGATCTATAGGTTACCTTAATGATGATGTACTTTTGATCACAGTGTTGGCAGCTGCTACAGGAAAAGGAACATCTTTCCTCAAACACTGGACTTAAACTCAGACTGAATGACTGTGCATATGTTTGGTTCACGGCAAACTAAGCTACAATCTTCATCTTTTATTATCTTTACATTTCCCCTGTTACACATTTCTTCACACCCACTATCACATATGAGCTTTTCTGCTTAAGATAGCACTGAGGCCTTGGCCCGTAGCCAGAGGGTCATACATGGACCGCCAATGTTCTGAAGAGGCCAAGTGACTGTTACATATCATGGAGATTAGCAGGATCACATATGACAGGTTCCTGCTCTTTCACAAGCCCGACTGGCTCTGCCTTCCCCATTGTGTGCGTCTGGAGTTAATAGCTTGCTAACTTAGTGGTGCTGCCGTGTTTCAGGATATGGCATTACAAACCACTATCTGGCTGTTCTGTGATGGATGAAATGAATTTAGGTCGTTATTGTAGTAATTTTATGCTGAGACAGAGTCGTACTTTGACCTCATAGAGATAAACTCATATTCTAGTCTAAGTTGTGTGGTTACTGTCATGGCTGATTGATTTATTATTTTCCCAATTAAATTCTTTTGTATGTGTGCATTTTTGTGTCTGCACTTTAATTTTCAAGATTTTATGCCAACATTTTCTATTGTGAGCAGAAAAATGTTTGCAGCACTCATCTCAGGGGACTGGGAAGAATTGCAGGTTTGACCTTTTGAGTTTTAGAGATAAGACCGTGCCCAGGAATTTCCTGGTAAAGTTGAAAAGTCGAGCTCGGAGTCGGCGTCACCCCGCTGGTCCTTCACTCTCCAACCCTGGCACTTCTATTCACGCACACCGTCTGAGAGGGAAAACGTGTTAATTACTTTCCTCTGTTGGAGGCCACGTCATTTTAACACTAACTTGTCTTCTCTTTTTACATTTTCTAAAGTATTTCTCTCAGTTTGTGGGCTCAGAATTGAGCAGAAACCTCTCTAAGCAGCAAAAGAAATATGCAAATAAAATTAACCTAAACTAAACATCAACAAGGAAAACATCAAGACCCTCTTTCTGAAATTCAGGTTAGTTCCATAGACAGGTTGTTAAGTCTGAGTCGAGACTAAGTTCCAAGTGGAGCTCTGTTTTATTTTATTTAATGTTAAACATTTTAGACTCCACAGCATTGTTTGACGTCGACACCACAGGGCTGCAGCAGACAATAGTAGTGCAGTAGTTGAGTGATATGAGGCCAGGAGGTGGGAGGGGTTGGGGCAGGGTGAGGCACTGTGGAACTGTTCACCACTAGTCTTTGTTCATTGTTCTGAATAATACATCAGGGGCACATAGGTTTGAATCATATTGCTCTTGGCTCTGGCCTCACTTATCACGGAGTACCTTTTGTCTGGGTTGAATGTATCTGGGTTGCTTTGCCAGTGTCAACAGTGCATTTCATCAATTCATGGACGAAGCACGTTGTACTTTTAAGAACTTCATCCTGCAGGCTATTTCCGCCTGCGCTAATGGAATCAGGTCACTTGTTCACAATGGACCTCTCACACTTGTTTGTCTCTCCTCTCCCTCCTCTCTCCCCAGTAACCGGCTAGCCCCCAGCAACCATGACCGGATACAGAGGCTGCGGCAGGAGTTCCAGCAGGCCCAGAATGTCCAGGATGACCCAGACGACCGCAGGAGGACCTACAGCTTCGAGCAGCCCTGGGTGAGTGTCTGAAATAACTGGAGCCTGTAACTGAGATGGACTGCCCGCCGGAGAGGATGGCCAGTCTGTAAGACTGTTTATATCAAGAAACAACCTCTACCAGACCAAGACTGGACGTGTAACTTGAAATGCTAGCCTGAGGAGAATGCTAACATTGTTAGCACCTGACAGTACCTGTGGCTAACTGGAGAATGGTGCTAACCATCACTAACCCCATTACTATCAGCCATGAATGAGACTGATGACCCACTCTCCACATTAGGAATACCATTAACCTCCATGGCCACTTCCTGTCTAAGTGTGCTAATGCTAACATCCTTCATCCTCAAATGATCAACCATGTGCATGCAGGAGTCTCCACACCTCCTGACACATCCGTCACTAACCCCACCCGCCTGTCTCTACCTACTGTGCTCATCCATCGTCCCTGTTTCTGTCTGTCAGTCATCCGCGGGGACCCGCCCACCACCCGATGGACCTGGTTTTGTATTCACACTGTGTCTGTGCAGAGGGGTCTTAGTTTAAACCCTTTTATTTATTTTTTTTTACTGTGCCTTTTTACAGTTTGAAGGTAAGCGTGCATTTCAACCCAGACTTATTTAATTCAAATCTTCTCTGGATGAGAAGAGGAATAATTAGTTCATTCTGAAGCAACAAGGGGCAAAAAGAAGGGAACAAAGTCTGAACATCTTCAGTTTTTTGAGGTGATGAAATCACTTGTCATCTTTTTAGTATTTATTTTAGTCTTCCCAGCAAACAGTTTCAAGTGTTCTTGGTTTTACATTATTCTGAGCAACAAATTATGATGGTATGAACAATCAGCTGTAGCAAATTTTTAAATCTTGAAGATAATATTTTAGTCCTTTTTTTTTTTTCAGATTGCTCGCGCCTCTGTGTTCTATCATGGTTTTGCACACTGAGTGATCTCTGCCACATCTTTTGTCTAGTTTGAGGCAACACACGTTTTTGTTTTTTTTCCACACATATTCTATCACAAACATTTTTATAAAAGCACATTCCGACACAGTATGTATTAATATGCGCTGGGGTGTTATAAATGTGTGTTACCCCAAAACAGACGCACACGTGTGTTGTAAATTACACGCTTTATATCAAGTAACATGAATTGTCCTTGTTGGCTGTTTCTCTATGCAAGGTCATTTTACACACACAGTTTTGTATATTTCTGTATAAAATCATGTTCCTGTTGGTGTCTACGCTACAATAGCGCCTCTGCCCAGTCATCGGTGTGCAGTGGAAGAATTTGATCTTATGATTTATACTGAAATGAAATGATAAAGTGAGAGCTCACGAACCAAACCCTCTGTGCTCTGGCCTTTCCTTTCTAGCTGTTGAACTCAATAAAAATGTATAGTTTTATTTTGCATTCAGCAGAGTCATGCATTTTAATGGGCTCCATGGACTGGCACACATTCCCGGTGCCATTGTACCGCAAAAGCAGGGCAGTGTGGGAAAGAAGAGCGCAGGTCACCTCTCCCTTTGTCTCCAAACAACCGAGCACGCTCTCAATTAAGGAGCTTGACAATACTGCAGCATTATGCTGTTTATCAGTAGCACTGGACTGGCTATTGTCGCCAGTGTCATTTTCCTATGAAAACTTAGCATTATGTAACCTACACTCCAAAAATGAGAGGTTCCTTTTGCTTCCAAAGAGAGGTGTGAACACTTTAGGGTTCTTTATCAGATTAGTAGGTGCTGAATAAAAAAAGCCCTGCTCGTCAGATATTTCCCGGACCCTGAATTCAATTCTGTGTCCAGGAAATATTGCAGCTTCATTTCTCAGATACATTGTGTTACAGAAAAAAAAAACTTTTTGAAACCTCTAATGGTCTTTTTAAAGCCCTTTTACTTTGCCAGAGTGCAGCTGGCACTCAGTCTTGCTATAGTAATTGCATGTTATTAGACTCTTGCCCAGGCCATACTTGTGGGCCATATGGAACCAGGAGTCTTTGAAATTCATTTACCGCCCCTACGCATATATTACATTTTGTTGCTTCATCTTAGTGATGTGCTGCGAACCTCAAGGAGCCGGTGTCCTTTTTCTCAATTTACCTACAGCTGCCCCACTTACAGTCCATGCTGCACGTGAGATGGTGCCTTCATTCATTTGCTTGTTTTTTATGTCAGAAAAGTGGTTACAGTATACTGAATGAAATGTCAGACTTTAATGCGTTCATCCTGCAGTATGTAGGTTTTACAGATGAAAATGTTTTAGTGCTGAAACAATCAGTCAAATGATCATGTAGTTCAGTCAACAGGGAATCAGTGGACTTCATTGGTGATTGAAAGGTACAGTATTCTTTAAGCAAACATGCCAGATATCACCTGATTCCATATGAGAGAAGGTTTGCTGCTTTTCTCTGTTCTATATCTTTGTAATTAGAATAGTTCTGCCTGCTTTGTCCAGCCCAGGCTAGAACCCAAAGTGAAGACATCACCTTGGGCTCTGGAAAATTGTAAAGGATATTTTTCTGTATTTTCTAGGCTAAACAATTCATAGATTATTCTGAAAAGAGGAGAGATTAGAGGAGAGCCGATGTACCAGAGTCAAATTCCTCATGTGTCCGACACACCTGGCCAGTAAAGCTGATTCTGATTAATTAATATTCGAAGTAATCAAGCGCCGCGGGCCTAATCCATCCAGAGACCTCATCTTTCTCGCACACTGGGGATCAACTGCAGAAACCTGATAGTGTCATGCTGCAGTGATTAGCCCGATATCTGTGAACAGCCATATGGAAGCACTAACCGTGTTTTTATGCACCTTCGGCCGGGCTCGGACAGTCGACCTCAGTCTGACCTCTTCTTATCACACCTCCAGTGAAACAGTTGAATCTGTCAAATGTTCGCAGTCCATCCTACAGTTTTTACCCAGTATGATCGATTGGTCCAACAATCCATTTGCAGCACACTTTGTTTTTTTAGGCATCTCTGTTTAGCCACATGCCTAAAGTCAATATAATAACTCTTCTTTGTGATAGGAGCCGTCTTATTTCACCGTAGTTTGGGGAGGAGGGGAGGATTGTGGGTAACATGTTCTAATTCCATCAGGATGACTGATGTCCGCTCTCCCAGCAGCACTGCACCAAGCTTTATTGCACTCATTTATACCACTATGAGAATGGGAGTTCATTCAATTGATGTTGGGGATTTCGAAAGGGCATAATATTGCCTTTTGTATTTTACTGTAACATTTTTATACTGCTGGTATCTGGGTTCCCGTGGAGTATTTTCCCCTCCCCGCTACAGCCACCGTATTCAGGCTGATGAGCCAGCGTTCCCTGGAATATTCAGCACTCCTAAACCAATTTTTTTTTTTTTTTTTTTTACTCAAGTGAAAAATATTGGGACTGTAATTCACCCACAGGCAATTTTGAATTCAGATAAAGAGTAAGTGGTGTGTGGGTGCTCAGCCCTCCCTTTCAGCTGTCTGCCAGCCTTTCCTTAGTATCAGCCAATCAGTCTGAGAGATGATCGCCCCGGCTTCATTTGGTGTAAAGATGAGTGTCCTCTTTTGCACTCTTAATTGCTTTATGGCCGCCAACTCATGCCCACAGTGCCTTCGCCAGGCTCTCAATACGTTGCACAGCCATAAAAGTAATTAGGCCGGCTTTGTGCTACAGCCAATCTGCACACAATTATTGCACCCACAACACAAATGAACATCGGAGGAGTGGAAGGTGGTACAAGTGTGGGCTGGACTTGGAGATGATGCTCTGTTGCTGGTACAGATATTAGGGTGTTTGTGTGTGTGCACGCACTCCTGTATGTTTGTCTTTGCCAGGAGTCGTGTGAGACCCAGACAGTGAGGACGTTTTGTCCAGCCACTGGACACTGTGTGAGGTTAAGACTTTACAGTTAAGGTTAGAATTGACTTTAATTTAGGTTTTGGGTTAAAATAGGGTTTTGATTCACTTTGTCAAAGAGCATCTGAGCCCCTCACCCACCTTCTGACATTGGGATTTGGGGGTCGGCTTTTGTAACTTTTCAAAACAAACAGTCCAACAGTCATGTTCACATAATGCAGGGGTCGGCCAAGCATGCAGAAATGAGAAAGTACACTTAATATGAACTTCTGTCTGAAGCTCTAAACTACTACTTGATCTGCAACACCATGTTTAAAGAGGACGTGTACAGCTGTGTGCCATTATCGCCACTTTATCAATGAGTGACATTGACGCTTAGCAGATCTACAAATAACAGTTGTTAAAGAAGGATCAGGGAACAAATGGTCTAAAACCAGGAGGACACTCCACCTTTAGATGCAGCATTTCAGAAAAGTTCTTGCCTTAAGGCAGAGTTGGACGATTTATTGCAGTATGTTTTTAAAATGTCCTGGAGTTTGTACAGGTGCAGGCATAAAATCTTAACAGTGAAGTTAAAGTCATATTTGCCACCATAAATCATTCCAAAATTGCAGGTGTTTACGAATGTACCTTTTGATTATTTAGTGCACCAGTGTGCACATGGACATAGATCTAGTGTAGCCTCATAACCTGTCTGGGGGGGCACTGTCACAATCTCAACAGGCCAAGTTGTTGTCTCCTTCATTAACACCCACTAACATCCACCACGTCTCCAGCATGGCCCCTCCCGCACTTCCCCCCTTCTGTCTGTGTGTGACTCACCTTCATGTTGACCTGAGGAGAGATGAGCTCTGTCTGCCCGACTAACTGCTGGTAAGTGTCTGTGGTGAGGACCCTGGGGGAGGGTGCTGTCCTGGGTCAGGGAGCGCTCCCAGTTTTGTTTTGTTACAGTTGGGAAGTTCTGGATCCAGTGATTTTGAATTTGACCATATGTTCATTAGTTAGTTTTTTTTAATGACATTTGTACTTTATCAATTTGAAAAGAATGTTCTAAACATGAATTTAGCATTTATTCAAGCAGAGATTTGACCTTTTATCCACAAATAAGTTCATGTTTTTGCCACGTGTATTTCTAATTAGAACATTTGAGCTTGATTAACTGTGTCGCAACAGAGGTATTTGAATCTATCACAGCCTTTGGGTCAATATCTTGCTCTTACAAGCAGAACTTTTTCTATAACTAAAACAGGCCCATTTATAAGCTACAAGAACATGTTTATGTACAGGAACACAGGAAGGACATGCCAATGGTACTAATGTTTGTTTGGTAGCTAACAACACACTCATTTATGTTTCATTGTATGGTCTTCGTAGGTAGAAAGTAGTTGTTTTAAACCTTGACATTGTACCAATATCAGTATCATAAAGGTGGTTCAAAACTAAGTAACTTTGATCAGCTGATCCCTAAATTGATCCTACATTTCCTCACTACTTGTAACACATCTATAATTTAAAACGTCCTGAACTGAGCTCTATAAAATAATAATCAATCCTGTAAACACATCATATTTGTCCACCCAATGCATGTCCCCACTGATTTCAATTGGCAGCCTCTCAGTCTTGTAGTGATCATTATCAAGTTCTAATAGGCAGATGAATAAATAAGTGAATGGGTAGAGCCGTTCTCTTATCGATTTATGCTACTGGGAACCACAGCCGACTGATGTGCCATCTTGCTGTTTTCAGTCAAGCGCCAGCAGCAACAGTCCAGGCGGGTACAGCCAGCCGGGACGCCACTCTGTGTCGGTCGAGGTCCAGATGCAGAGACAGAGACAGGGGGAGAGAGACTCGTTCGCTCAAGCGCAGCGACAGTACAGCTCTCTGCCACGGTAAAAGTGATGGACTGTGTGTGTGTGTGTGTGTGTGTGTGTGTGTGTTGGTGTTTTAGGCTTGACATGATGTTGTGCTTGACGTTTGTTTTTGTCTGTCTGACTGTCAATATGTGCCAAGAGATTCTGTGTGTGGGACTTTCTGGGGTGTATTTCTGTGTGTGGACCTGTCTAATATGAAATGTGTCTACGAGGTTGGGACTGTCTCATATCTATTTTAGATCTGTGAGTTGATTTAATACACTGTAATGTATCTCAAGAAGTGATGTGTGGTTGTGTGTGTGCACGCCTGTCTGATTATGTCAGATTCATTGTAATAGCCTTGTGACAGTAATGATAGCGCATCACATATATATAACCTCTAAATAAGAAAAGGGGGTCGTACATTAACTGGTCAGTTTCAGACCACAAATTGCACACACTCACTCACACACACTCAGTCTGAGAATGGACAGATCACATTACCCTCTCACACAGATCTGACATGATTGCTTTCCTCTGCCTTAATGTAATTCCCTTTGATCTGCATGTTGTTACGGGAAGTGCTGGTGTGTGTGTGTGTGTGTATGGGGTAAGAGGTTCTGGATACAAGAAGTGACTTAGTGGTGGAAAAAGTACTGCAAGTAGAAGTAGCAGTACCACAGTGTAAGAATATTCAGTTACAAGTAAAAGCCCTGCATTCAAAATGTTACTAAAGTAAAAGTACAAAAATATTAGCATCAAAAAATATTTAAAGTACTAAAAGCACTCATGCAGAATGGTGCATTTAGCATTAACATATATCATATTATTCGATTATAATTACTGATGAATTGTTGTGTACATCACATTTAACACTGCATCTGGTAAAGGTGGAGCTAGTTTTAACTACCTTATATGTCTGTAACTGGAATTACTGCTGGGTAGCTTGTGAATTTTCTGCTGGAAATCAAAGTCTTATGACTATACTGTAATTTTGTATTAATCTGATTCTAAAAAGTATCTAGTAACTGAAGTTATACAATAAGTGGAGTGGTATGAAGTATGTAGTATGAAGACGTCACAACATGAAACTACTCAACTAAAGTACAAAGACCTCAAAATTGTACTGAAGTACAGTACTTGAGTACATGTACTTAGTTACTTTCCAACAGAAGGACTCAGAGTAATGGACTCTACATCTCTAATCAGTGTGTTGCAGGTTTTCATTTACATCACCGATAAACGAACCGTTGTGCTGTTTTAAAATTGTATTGAGTTTCATCCAGTCATCAGTTTCCATTACCTTCCTACGTTGTCTGAAAACATATTAGCAGACACATCAGTGTAAACATCAGCTCTACAGTAATAAATGCCAACAGTACATTACCATAGTGAAGTAGCATAGTGGAGCATTTATAATCAGTGCAGCAGACTTGATGATCATGCAGTAAGTAATAATGACAGATGATAGACTTGATGTCACTGTAGTGGATGCATGAATCAGTTATGTTTCAAGAGCTTGCTAATCCACAGAAATGAATGCAAACCCGTTTTTGCTTGGAATGGTGTAAAATTCAGTCACCTAAAACTGTAAAGCTCCATTTAGAACAGTCAGTAAAAATGGAAAGTATACAAGCCAACACTGCTGTGGAGTGAACTGCCTCAAGAGGAAATGTTATTCAAAGTTTCCCTAAGCAGTCGTTCAAACTCTCTACGAGGCCAAGCCAAGCAGCCCGTCCCGGTGCACATCGTCAGCTAGCACTCACATGTACAACATTAAATACATTATCTTGTATTACTTTGCCATCATACTCTAATCCGCTGTTATCGACATAAATCCCTTCCATGATAAATATTGCAGGCAGCTGTGCTAAAAGATTAATGAAGCATTGTCGTGCTCCAGCAGTCAGAGGCAACATCCTGTGGCCACTTTTCCACCAGTTCCATTAAGAAACTGTTCTGTTTGGATAAACCAGGCTGTATTATCTCGAGAACACGAACTATTGTTTGACTAAGAGCATCCTATCGTGTGAAGTCAGAGGCTGAGTAGATGTGGCGTTTAGGGATTCATATGGGTCTGTGTTGTTCACGGGAGCGTGATCCTGAATGGTGAATCGACATGTGATTAATGGTGGTGGTATTCCTTAAAAAAACAGCGTTCATATTAGATAAAGGTCAGCTCTCTTCTGGGTGAGACCCTTCCCTAAACAAGGAGCTGTGAGTGAAAATAAACCACTGCCATTTGAAACAATGACGGCGGATGAAGGGCCCTTGTATTCATCACCGACTAGCGCCATTGATCTCCAAGCCAATGTAATGCCATTACAGAAGACAAAGGCTGGCTGCAACAGCTGCAGTGACATTTGGTCTCCCTAGTGTGTATCTGCATACATGTGTGGAACAACCACATGTGTATGTATCTCCCCTGCACTATAACCTTTCACAGCCTCCCTTTTTTCTCTCAATCTCTTTCTGACACCTTTCCCCCTTTTCTTTTTTAATCGTCTGTCATGCTCCACTGTTTGCATGCACAGAATACAGAGCAGTATGCATCTTTCTGTAGTTACCACACATGTACATGCTCCCACTTGGCATGGCATCAGACGGAGAGAGCGATCTGGTTTGCATTTCTCAGCAGGGAGGCAGACCGGCTTTGGCCTCTTTGTCAACATATGAAATGAAATCAGATGCCAGGGATGCCGGTCTCTGAAAATTGGAATCACTCAACCGTGCACAAGAATAAACCTCTGCTATATTCTCCTATCTCGCCAATCGAGAAGCATATCCATTCCCAATTGCATTCAGTCTCTGTTGAATACAACCAGAGGTCTTTTCTATTCTCATTAAGGATTTCTTCTCCCCGTCCTATTCAAACCTAAACACAGGGATAATACGATTTCTTCACAGCTGGCTGACAAACCTGATAATTATGCATGGCTCGGAGTCAAAAACCCATTGATGTTTTTGTGTGTCTTGTCTGTCTCTGCACTCCTCTTGCCGTGCCCTTGAGACAGGCGGGGGGAGCTGTAGGGCTCCGGACACTCATGCATGTCATGTGGACCTGCACACACAGAGCACAAAGAGGCTAACCAAGCAGAAATGAGAGGTGATGTCACACATCTGGATTTTTTTCTTCTCATCCTTCTGGTAAAGGACAGCGCAGCCTCCCAGAAGCGTGACAGCCAACCGTGCCTTTAAGACACTCGTGTCAGGTGTCAAATATCAGCCTGGGCGAGTCCACTGAGGACAAGATGGTCGCCTCATTTTTCCAACTGCAAAAGGTCTGCTATTACTGTCTTGTCTGACCTAATGGCTGTTTCTGCCTGTCTCAAATGGGCCTAATGGGCTGGAAGGGGACTTTGACATGGTTAGTATCTCTGTATGTTATTACTGTGGGCTGCTACATGCCCAGAGGTACTTTCTGAGGCTACAACGGTGCCTAATTTTCACTGGATGTGATGCCTTGGTTACCACGTGACTAACAGTATAATACATTTTCTGTGAAAAATCCAAACATAAGTTTATCTCCAAAAGAGGAGAAGCTTTTTTTGTTTTGTTTTATTTTGCTGGCACTATTTTCCCCACTCGACCAGGTCACAGTACGTGGTGGTTTACTGCAGAGAAATAATGTGTCTGTGGTTGGGAGAGAATGAGATCATTTGTTGGTACATTTGTGTGAGAGATTTAACCTGTATTGTCTGACTGATACCTTTTGTATCAGAAACCCAAAATAATCAAACCACATCTCACATTTCCCTCTCTTTTTCCCTTTCTGTACCAGGCAACCCAGAAAGAACCCCAGCTCCATCTCTCAGGACACCTGGGATAAGGCGTACCCACCTGGCGAGGGCTTCCAGACAGCCAAGGACAACCCCAGGTACTCCAGCTACCAAGGTTCCAGAAACGGCTACCCAGGTAGCGGCGTTGTCAACGCCAGAGTCCTTCTGGAAGCCCAGGAGCTCTTGAGGCAGGAGCAGAGGCGTAGAGAACAGGAAGCCAAAGAGAAGTTAATGCAGGAGAGCGCCGGGAACAGCAGCTATGAGGGGTACTCCACAGGGCACCTGAAGGACCCGGCATCCCCCAAGGGTCCGTACCGCCAAGATGTGCCACCTTCACCTTCGCAGTTAGCGAGGCTTAATAGATTGGGGTCAGAGAAAGGAAGGCTTTTTTATTCTTGAGGAGTGTTGTTGGATAAAGAGCTGCACAGAGAGCTTGTGGTACAGGAGCTTAGGGGATTACCTTGAAGAAACAGCAAAGGTGGATGCTACAAATCTTGACCAAGACAGCCTAGAGGTCTTATAGCTTAGCAATGATCGTAGAGGTAAACAGATGTGACGTGTACTCCACATGTGGGTGTTTGTGTTCAGTCCCTCACTGGGCTGATGACCTCCACCAGCAGTCAGTCACCCTCCTACAGACATGAGACACCGAGTGCCTTATCTGTGTTCACGAACACGATGCTTGTTCACAGTCGTGCAGGACTCTGATTCATCGAGATCTGGCACCGTCATGTGTTGACAATCAAATGGGCAGACAGGCAAGTGAGTGGGCGCTCTCTTGAGCCCATGGGGAGGCGTAGGTTCCTGTGTGGGTTTGTGTGTGGGCATGTGAGAAGGTACATGTGTCACCATCATGTTTGTGTGTCATGGCTTTACAGAGTGTCACATGGAGGACCCCTACCACTGGTCACAAACCA
>NW_018128005.1:484629-495913 GCF_001952655.1 Monopterus albus | reverse complement strand
CGGCATTCTGTTTTCTGTACTTGCAGTGTTTTCTCCTCGCTGATCATTTCTCTCACTTGAGTTACTCCCCAGGGAGCAGAAAAAACCAGGCAAAGTGTATAAAAGAAGCAGGTCACAGTGTGTGTATGTTATTAATAAAAAAAAAAAGAGCCCCCTTCATAAATGATTCATATCATGTGTTATCTCTGTGGAGGAGACTCTGCAGAGAGGGTAGACAGCTCTGATCCTCTGCCTGGCCCCCTGTGCCGCTCTGGGCTCGACTCTCTGGCCCACCAGCCTGTCTGCTGGAGCTCTGGCTTCCATCTTCCGCTCGTTGTTCTTGTCGCCTCTCTGTGCATTACTTATCTTTCTTCTACCTCAGCACCGCCACCTTAATCCTCCTCTCCTCCGCTCACCAGTCCTCACTCATCTCCCACCTTCCTCTCATCTCACCCCTCCCCTTCCCCTTCCTCTTCCCCCTGCTACCCGCTGCCACCCTCCTCCTCCTCGCCTCCCGAGCAGGTTCTGCACTGAATTTTTCATCACAAGCCACCTGCTGCCTGCCAGAGCCAAAGAACACTGCCACCAGAGGCACCAACAGCGGGCCCGGCTTCTGACATAAAGAGAGGAATAAAATCACAAAAAGAGCCAGGATAAAGATGGGTGGAGGGACAATGAGCCTCCCAGTGGGAGAGTAGCTGGAGTTTTTCTGCTGTTTTTAACAAAAGGCAAAATTGTCCTCAGGAGTTAATTGATTTCAATTGGTATAATTGCTTTCTGTATTGTTATTTTTATTTTTTTACCTTTTAAAGCATCTAGCTGGCACTGCTCTCCAGAGAGATTTACAAAGAAGATGTAGGCAGGAGCTCTTGCTTAAAAGGCACAGCAGGCAATGGATCAACTGAGGCTGCTGCCTTACAGGAATGTGGAAAATGCAGGTAGTTTTGATTTTATTTGCCCAAGTTTTGAGACATCCATCTCAAACCTGATGCTCAAATGGAGGTGAATAGAATTTTGTTTGTGGTGGCCACAACAATGAAAAATCACAGATTAAAAAAGTGCATGTTACAGTTCATTTTAGTTTGTATGAAGGCTTTTGGCAGTGCTAGTGAGTCACAGCCATGGTCTGTGTTGTTAGCTAGCCTGCTAGCTGGTACCACACTTGTTAGCTGAGTTGCTCAGTTTGCCCAAAAGACAAATTTGTACCTATGACTCCTGACCATGTTTTTTTTTTGTGTGGAAGAGTTTATACTCCAACACAGGAGGGTTATAAAAAAGCAGATGGTGCAATACAATTACAGTAATAAGCTATGGTAGCCACACTCATTTATATTAGGATAGAGGGAATAGCCTCAAAATGTGGATAAATTAAACCAAAACCACAGTATTTGCATGAACAGACAAATGCCTTTTTATAATTTATATAAACTGACCCTTTAAACCAGTGAAGTTCTGACTATGAATCATGCCAGCCCCGTGTTTGCAGCGATATTTACTTTTTCATTCCAATCAAACCCTACAGCTGCTGATTGGTAATGTTTCGTCCACTAGAGCAGAGGAACTAATCAGCCGCTCTAGTTGTAGGTCAAAAGAAGACCTCTGGCATTGATGGCATACAGTATATAAAAATCACTGCCCTGTAATCGTTGCAGTAGGCAGCAACTGATCCTCTTAGTCTGAACCTATGCTTCTTTGAAATCACTTATGTTTGTGACATGATTATTTGCGCCTGCAGGCGAACAAACGAGACCGAGGTTGAATTTGAATCAAAAGGGAAATGCAAAAAATCTGCGGAAAACAGACAGGCCTGCCCTCCACTCCTCCACACTCTCCGTATGCAGAGTGAAGCTGCATGACATACATTATCTCCTGTTGGTTAATGAAGACCCTCACTGGGAAAGATAGAGGCTTAGTAGAGGTAATAATGATGAACAAAAAATTGAAGAAGATGAAGAAAAAAAGGACAATTAAATGGCATTATTACAGTGTATGAAACTGTACTTTAACCCCAGGAAAGTTCATAATACGACTCTGCTTTAAGCCAATTTTAAAAGTCCCTGCTGCATTATGTACAGTATGGTATGGGTGTAACAACACACACTGAGGGCCCTTTCCAGTGGATGTGTTCTTATGTCCACGCTACAGTGGAACTGATGAAAACTGAACCAAATATGATACAAACTGTGCTGGTGTGGGTACAAAGATACTTGCCCTGAATGGTTTTTAGGTTAAAGTGTGTGGTTGTAGCGGCCAGCACTTCCTGCTGTGAACACTAGTGCGCCTCAACATGTGGATTAGCACATTTAGAAGGATGTATTAGACCCATGTTCTACATGTCATGGACTTTGCTGTTCAGCTGATAAGTGCCTGATATACAGCAATATCAAATATTTTACACAAAGAGGGACACGATGTCTGTGACACAACCCGCAGCGTGTTTCTTAAACATTTTTAATGTCATATATCAATGTGTCATTCTTGGGGTACTCTTTACTGAACCTTTTGTATTTGTATCTCGTTTAACATCGCCTTCAACCGTGCTGTACCACCATGTGTTTGAAAGTTTTTAAAAAAGACTGATGTGCAATTGTTTTGTTTTTTCCAGAAAACTTTTACATGATATATTAAGAAATGTATACAGCCATTTTTTTCTGTACATATCAAATTTAAAATAAAACAGAAGGCTGTTTACAACCTCGCCTGCTTCTGCCTGTCCCACCGTTACTTTCCTCTACCCCCGGGTTTGAACCAGGATCAGTCCTCGATTAAGCAGCTGCTGTCACATGTCACATCTGTCCGGTCTTCTTCCTAGGCCAGCAGTGAATTTGACAGATACAGAAAACGTACGATGTGAAACGTCATTCATTCATTCCTGCATGGAAATGGTGCAGCAGCAACATTTGGCTTCTGTGCAGCGATGCTCTCTCCCTGTGTAACCAATCTGTTGAATACACTGGGGTAAGCTCCCCAAACACTATTGTTTCCTGTTTTTAATCCAGCCTCGTTCCCACTGTCCCTCACAGGGATCTGTTGAGCTGCTCCCTGCCACAGTTTTTGTTTGAAGGTCAAAGGTGACATCCTAACCAAATACCATTAAAGCTAGTTAAATCAGTTCTGCATGTTGGGAGAAGCTGAGATGTGAGAACAGAGGGGAAAGAGGTAGAAGCAGAGAAATCCCTCATCCTCTGCTTTTATCCTCCACCGCAGTCTGTTCTTTAGTACTGACTTCATGAGGTGAGCTTCAGAGGGAACTGGGTCACTATGATCAGGGAACTTTTTGCTCTTTGAAATTTTGAGTCATAGACCTTCAGAGCATTTCCTCAAGGTTCCTTAGGGAAGCACACAATTGCATTAGGTGGATGTTTGAAAATGAGAACACAGGAAGCGGCTGTCTCAGTCCTCTCCACACTGGTGTTCAGATATAGCTGGACTATGGAGCATGCCCAGTACATCAAGGGATTATTGCAGATTATAAAAGACCAGCCAAACATATGAATGTGTTAGGACTGAACAGTCTTTATCTCATATTTTCACATGTTGTCTAAGATCAGAGGAGAGGTGTCTGTTCTCTTTAAAAAGAGAGGTAAAAAGGAGCTTCTGGATACACCCCACAGGGAAGTATGTGTTAATTACATTCTCTGCATTTTAATTTCTGGGTTAGGTTTTTATGTCTGTTTTGCATTATTGACTAAATTGATTTAGATTTGTTTCAAACTCCATGGATTTAATTCAACTGTGTTCAATATGAGGTAATGCAATGATGTATTTCATGGTTCCCATATGCGTGTTATCAATGGCCAGATTCTGTTTATTTGTTCATGTAATGACCCATGAAACAATCAGTGCAGTGGCACACTGTCCAGAATGTGCTGGTAGAAGTTTTATTAATTGAGGAGTTGTTTCTCTTGGCTGTGCACAGTGAAACAGGCCTGTACTGTTTGTCATTGAGAGTTTCACTGGTGGAGAGGGAGTTCCAGCACCTTGTTAGAGGTTCATGGATAATCCTTTTTTGAAAGAAAACTTCTGTCTTTTCCCAGTAACAGCCCCCTAACAGGTGATCCTCCTCGTGTAACCTCCTTCTGGTTCGGTTCTCTGCCAAAAGCCGTACAGTGAGATCCACAAACATCTGCGAAAGACACGAATGGCAGCTCTCCAGTGCAAAAACTTAATCTCCGTTAAATCAGATCTTTTTGAACAGTAAACATCAGGCTAATGTGTTGCAGAACAAAAGCTTTCATTGCAGCATCACGCTCATGACATTTGGCCAGATTTCTCTAATGCCTGTGGAAAAATATAAATAGTCTTCATGAGTGGGTGGGTGGGGCTGAACACAACTAAATAAATAAACAGTAACATCTTTAAGAAGCCTGCACATTAGGAGTCCAAAGTGTGCTACTTCAACAGTAATGAAAAACAAAATTTGCATTTAAATTATGCATTAATAATTAAAAATAAAAAAAGCTGCGGGTTAATGATTTTACTCTTATTCTGATAAAGTAATGATTGAATTTCAAAATGTTAACAGCAAGACTTTTTTTTTTTTTTAAATGCTGGCTGTCAAATGTTATCACCACAATTAATCTACTTTCTATAGTTTCTATTTCATAATTTTCCACATTTAATTACACCCAACCTCGAAAATAATCAAAGTGAACTGAACGCATAGAGCAGCAGCTGGGGCTCTGATTGGCCAGCTGTTATGTTGGTGGGGTCAGGCCAATCAGAATTCAGTTGTTGTTTTGCTATATTATCATTTACTCTGAGATATAATGCCTCATTTAAAAGCAAACACGCCTAATCAGTTCATTTTGTATTAATTACTTAATTCAAATTAAACATTAAAGAACTACAATTATTTAATTGGCACATTAAAGGTTCCATATGCATTTATTATTAATATAGCTCTTTGAAAATTTTCTAATCCAATGTGCATAACAGTACACACACAGTAGAGCAGGACAAGCAACATCCCGCTCTTGAGGCCAGTAAACCTTACATTCTGTATTATTCCTCATTCTCCTTTAGCAGTGCCGCAACATTTTAATGTGCTCCACATCACCTTTGGAGTAATGTTATGGATCATTTCAGCCACAGGCCTTTCTATCAGCAGACAGCCACAACAAGAGGCTGCTAAACCTTTTGTTTTACAGCCACTGCCGCCAATATCCGTTCACCGTGTCACCATTAACGAATCCCATTATTTTGTTTAATGTCACACTCACTTCGCACAGGGGCGGTTTAGCCGTTGAGCTTACTGGGAGGTCGGATAAGCTCCTATTCAGAGGTGACACCTGTTTCTGCTCATTTGGTGTTTTTTTTTTAACATTTATGTTGAGGAAGCAGAGTTTACAGATGATACCATCTGTCTGGAATCTGGGGAGGAAGCTGGAGAAGTTACAAAAGTGGAGGAAGACGTGTCCATAAATCAAGGTGGAAGACAAAGGGAACCAACTGAGGAAGTTTGCTAGATTCCCACTTGTCAGACATCTGGAAAGAAGTTTGTGTTTTAACTATACTATCAAGAAGGTTTTGACCTTAAAAACCACACATGCTCAACAATCTCATAACCGCTTGTTGTTGACATACAGCATGAAATTTTGTTAATGTACTGAAATGAACTCTTCCACTGTCTCCAAGACAAACTGCTGAACTGTGATTGACTAGCTGGCTCTTGTTATTACACTTTTGTCTCCTGGAATTTACCTCCTGAGTTTCCTGGTACCGTTGAATCATATAAAAGATGGTCTAGCAATTATTAGTTAATAGAACACAGTAGAAATGGAGCCAAACAATAAAGTTATGTTAATCTTCAGCAGAGAAGAGCTTAAGTAGCCCCGGATGAAACATTACAACACTAATAAACTCAGTAAATCAGCAGACAGACCTCCATCACCAGCACAGAACAGGAAAAACAGCTTTCAGGAGCCCCAGGTCCTACACACGGACCACGACAGGGTTCTGTTCAACTTTCCTCTGTCAAATGCGCCATGAAATGACTCTAACATGCCCAGATCTCCTCTGCTTAGCCCCACTTAGGCATGAAACCCCTTCCCTGATTTTATGCCTCCTGCAGCCGGACACTGAGCTGTCTCCGCTGGCAGGTTTCCAAGCTGGCTTCCAGAAGGATGAGTGGTTGGTCTCTGTGGTATCCTGCAATAACGCGGATCTGGAAGGAATGAGACAAATATGTGACTCACATAAATATTATGCTTTCATTTAGGAAGGCCGCAAACCTCAGACCAGTTACTCAAATCAGTGGAAATGTTTGTAACTGACACAAAACGTCTAAGAATTACAACCAATCAGCTGACAGGAAGGCAGCTGTCTGCAGAGCAAGACTTCACTGACAGGACATGTTTGAAGTTGTGAGTTCATTTGTCTTCTCTACGTTTCTGGTGGGAAGCAGCCTTGGGTTTTTGCCAAGAATCACAGACTCTGGTTGTTTTCCAATCTATAGAGTGAAAGCCTTCATGAACTGATGAAAGCTTGTATCAGTATTGTTTTGTCAGTTATTAAAGGAGAATAGCAAAGCAGCTGTGTCAGTCCTAAAGATCATTATATAAAAACACAGCTCAAGAGGAGAGTGTGTTGTAAGTTGGTGCCAGAAATTACTTTTACATATCTACATAATGGTGCTGTATTTTAAACTTGGCTGACTCTGCATCTTTACAGCATCAGAAAAAAATTTTAATAACCAAAAAATAATAATAATCATGGAAAAAAACGATTTATTAAAGGTGTCATTTACTTCCTGCTTTGTGTGTTAAGGGGATGTACCAGTAACAGGACCTGGCCATCATCCACCTGCTGTGCCATTTATTCAATCAAGACACACCTGACTGTGTCCAGAAGACTAACTGGTTGTTTGAGTGTTGGTTCCCCCTCAGAAACAAATTCTAATGTAATTTTTCTAGTTTCTATGCAAGTGTATTTTTTTTTTCTTTTTTATCCAGTCTAATCAGCTGATGTCAAGAGCCAAGTTATATGAACAGCAGCTGATGTGGGAAGTGTGAGTTAAAGACCTTATATTTAATGGTTCCTAAATTTAGCTTACATTACATTTTCTAGATAATTAGGATGATGTCAGTCCTTGAGGAATCGATGACATTGCATCTTTGCAATTGCACCTCCTGAATGATGATTGCCTGGATCAGACCCAATCATTTTAATCACTAAGGGCAACAAATGAGTAGTAATTTGTATTGTTGGCAGTGGTGCAGAGAAAATGTTGACACATTAATGCCTCTTTGTATCTTGTGGCAGATGACAAACATGAGGGAAATGTAGGCTTTTTGCTTTACTTATTTTTAATACGCACATTAGCATGTCGTGTCATGTCATCTAGCAATTTTTCCATCAGGTTATAGCTACTTTCCACCGAAAACAGTTGAAGGTGAAGACATTGTAAGACTAAAAGCTTGGACACATTTTGTTCATTGGACTGTTACGCTTACAGAAAGTTGTAGTGTTCGCTGATTCAGCACCATCCAACAAGAGTTTTGTATCCCCTTCATGCAGTAGATGACAAAAAAAGTCATCACCTGATGTTGTCTTGAGATGTTTCCTCCTTAATATCCAACCTGAACAACCTTGCCCAAGGTGATGAAGTGTCAGCCATATCTTTCTCTGCCCACATGACCTGTTGGTCCGCTGTACGGTGGCTTCAGCAGGTTAGTGCTGCTCAATTGCTTTTACCTCTCCTCTGCTTACTGTCCTGTTTTCACCAGAGGCAGAAAAATAAGGTAAATGGGGGGAATGACCTCAGGGTTCAGGGCACCGTTTTATTAGGCAGAGACAAGTATATGGTGTATGACGGAACCAGATGTTGTGCGATCATAGGGAAGAGAAGAATGAAGGGGAAAGTACCATCACCTGTGGAGGGAGGCACAACTGTGATGAGCCATCTGGCAGAGGTGCTGAAAGTAATGATTATATGCATAAGACTGTGAGAGAGAGAAAGCAGGGAGATTTTATGCTGTGTTTCACATCCAAGTGTTACAGCTGGATTAAAAATAAGGCTCGTTATTTTTCAACAAATCACATGGAAAAAACAAAGAGCCATTTGTTAGTCAATCTTAGGTCATACAATATTTAATTTTATGGGAAAAAAGGCTGATGACCGTTGTACTTTTCAGAAAATGTTATTCAAACGGGAAAATAAATGATTTATGTATTTGCTGGGGACTATTTTCAATTTCAAATTAATGTGCTGCCTTGAATATTTATGGCAGCAAGACGATGAGACCAAGGTGCTGGAGGAGCAGGTGCAGCTCATTGATGTGTTTTAATGGCTTTTGGACAACACTGGAGCTCGACGGCACAGAAAGAGCAGCCATATTCTTTAAGATTTTCAAGTGTAAATATTTATTAATAAACTATGAAATTATATTTCATGCATATTGTGTTGTGACACTGCAGACTCACCCCCTTGTTTTTGTGAATTGAATATATTATTTTGAGCTATTGACTGATGTTGCTAAATTAACTAGGGACTGAACAATCAATGAAAGGGGCTTCTTTTCTTTTTTCTATATTTTAAACCTTTTTTTTTTATTTTTAACTGAAGTATAACAGTAGAGGTAAAGGAAATGCAGAGAAAGAAGTATGACAAGTAACAATAGGTGAATCCCAGTTCCCCTATTTTATTGATTCCTGGTCCTCGATCCTCGCTTGAGCCAAAAGTCGTTCCAGTCCACCATGATGGACGACACCTCAGTACTCTTATTTTTGCTCTGAGAAGCCAGGGCCAAGAAGTGAGGAGGCTGCCTGGAGCAGCTATAACCAAAGATACACGAGTGCATCCTTCATGGAAGTCTGTTACAGATTGACACGCCCCTTTATCACATCTCAGTTTGTGATTGGACGCTTCACATAAAGGTTCAGAGGAAGAGACATTTTATGTCAGTTAAAACATTTTTTCTCTTTCCTTTCTCCTTGCATCTTGCCTGGGCGGGACTAAGACCCAAGGAAAAGATGCAAGTGAGGAAAACGAAGATGCAGTCAGTGAAACTGGGATTCACCTAATGTTCCTTGGTCAGAATCGCTGGTAGAACAACAATAGCATTTCTGCAGTGGAACAAACTTTCCTCTTGTGAATAATTGATCTTGGAGTCTTCAGGACTGGCTCATTTCTTTGTGAACATGGTGTGTGTGTGTGTGTGTGTGTGTGTGTGTGTCTGTACAAACAGTATTTATACATGCATGTTGTGGCGTTCAATGTGTCATACATGTTGACAGTGTGTGGGAATGACCAGGCAGTTGTGATTTTCAGAGAAACGATAGAATATGTGCAGACATTTTTCATGTGTGCACGTGTGATCTGTGACTACTGAAGCATCTACTTTCACACATCCCATTATTTACTCTCTTCCTCCCACCTGGTGATTTGAGGTGCTGATAGAAGAGGACTTTTGTGATGATTCATCTTTTTTTTTTTTTTCCTCTAACCTGCTTCTGTTCATCTAAGTTTTTGGTTTCTGCTGAGGAGCAACCAGACAGGAAATGTCTTTATGTCAGAAGCCGCAGTGCGACACTCACTGTCAGCGAGCCTCCTCTTCACAGGTTCATTCTGTTTCAGTCGGTTCATTCGCTACAATGGACTTGTGGATCAACCCCAGGCAGAGTGATTCATTCTGAGCCACTGTACAACATGTCTTTCTGTCTCTTTGCCTGTCATCTGATGCCAGTGGCTGTCTGTCACCTCTCACTGTGACCCCGCAGATGCTCCATTATGGTTAAAGAGTCGCACCAAAACCCAATAAAAACCTGGGAACTGGTTCTGCATCCTTTGTGCTGCTGACAGTGTGATGTGTAGATGTTTTGGAGGGCAGACAGGGAGGGAATTCTGTGATGTTGCCAGTAGGGATGAAGATTAATGACACCACCAGGCCTGTGTCTCCTGTTTAATAATGCTTATTCATCACGGTCTTGGCATGCCAGCAGCCCAGCATCGTGCACACTCACATACGAAAAGGAGCTAAATATACACAGTTCCACACACACACACACACACACAGTAGCTCATAACCAGAATGAGAGGTTACTTTTTCCACTTCATATTTGCCACCCACAGTTTATGCACCTGTGGGTGTTGGAGTAACCTGACATGTAATGTCCCTGACTGTGTGTGCTCATGAAAGTATTCTTTTTCATTGCATTGATCTGGCTTTGGTTTTGCATACAGTTCCACTAAAAAGGTTATCACTGGGGCTTGTGAAGCATGTGTAAACATCTTTTATGTGACTTGAAAGCATCGTGCACAACACTGCGCCTCACAGGAGACATGAAAGGATGTTAAAAATGAAGAGAAATAACCGAATGAGGTGAAAAAATAAGGGACCTCTGGCCTTTACTGCTGTGCGAATGAAAGCCATTTTGTCTTCAGTGTTTCTGGTCTCTCCTTATCCTCTCACTGTGTGTGTTTTCCTTTTGGCTTCCCCTTTTTTCTTGGACTGGTATTTCCCTTCTACATGGAAAATAAAGACAGGAGTGTGGCCATGATATGGGCTCCAAATGAAAAACATGGAGTAAGTGACCTGAGACCAAGGCTTGTCCATCTAGGCCCCACAGCTTGATTTAACCAGACTCTTCTCCTCAGCTGCCACTGATGTCCACATGGTTTAGAGTATAGATGTTTGGGGAAGGGGTTGGAGGGTTTCCAGGTGTTTTCAGGCTTTTATTCTGTATGTAACACAAATTTAGACCCACTTAAATATCTGACAGCAGCTCTGCAGACACATCTTGCCTCCCCATCTCCCCATCTCCCCAGTACCCTGCTGGGACTCATTCTTGTTAATTTATCACTTGGAAAAGTAGCTTTTATCAGTTTGCCCAAAGTTTTTGCCACTGTTGAAAGATGGGGAGCTGTTGAGAGATGGGAGTGCTGAGATTGCTGTGGAACCACTGAGATTTCAATCAATAAAAGTGCACATTGTTGTAAAAATGTTGTGCTGCAAAAATCTCTGGTATTTGTACAATTAAGGATACCAACAAGCCTCTGCAGCTCTACGCTTCAGGTATTCTGATAATATTCCCCATTAAGGCAGCTTTATTTGAGTCTCAGCTTTGTGCATCCAGCCTGCAGTGTTTTAACATCCTGCTGTCCAAATGTGGCTAGCTCACCCACCACACCGTCATTGTCCACATCTGGCTGCTACTCATGCCGTGAAATGGCTGAGCAGGATAGTCTGTGCTTAGCTCAAGCATCCAGCTTATCTCGGACTGCAGAGACCAAATGAAACAGAAGACTAAATAGGGGATTTGGCACTAGCAAGGCTGCAGCTAACGGTTCTCCCACTAGCAGGAA
>NW_018128005.1:464859-484619 GCF_001952655.1 Monopterus albus | reverse complement strand
CACATAGGTTACACTTCAGCTATGGCGGAGTTGTCCTTATGTAGCTCCACAGGTTGAAACTGTCCCAAATACTGCACTCTAACTCGCCACTGGAGTTAGAGGCGGGCATGAAAATCCTTCATTACCAGCTGAAGCAGGGGTTTTGAAGGTCAGACACTGTACCCATCATCACCCTCTAAGTGTCAAAGCCAAGCAGTCTCTGACCAACCTTGATCCTGTTCTACACAAATGTTCTGCTATGTGTGAATGGGTCCTCAGCACTTCTCAACTGAACCAACTCCACTTCAGCCAATTGACCGGTGAGGGCCATGAGAAGAGGCTGAAAACTAAATGAAACAATTTGGGTTAAGGTGATTTAGTCAAACTACTGTTCCAGACATGTAGAGTGAACTTTGTGTGTGTGTGTGTGTGTGTGTGTGTACATTGAATATCCTTCATGAATAGCAAAAAGTGAATCCCAAACATAGGCAAATACACTAAACAATCGGCTGTAACATAAATGAGGAACAAAAACCAGAGGGTCCCTATATAAATAAGGATATCAAGGAACTGAAGTAGAGCAGCTGCATCCTAAATATAAAGGGAATAAAAAAAAAAGACTAGGCTAAATGAAATTTCAATGTATTACATTTTTATAAATAATATTTGTTACATTATAAAATAAAACATTTCATTTTAAAAGCTAAAATGGTCTCCTGCGCTACTTTAACTCTGATTTTTATTGTGTGTTATGTTTATAGCCAAACAGCTGGAGGCAGATGTTGAGACAAAAGTAGCAACAAAGAGCAACTGTAGACAAACCTCCCCTGCTGTGGATTTTCATGATATTAAATATATGTTTGCTGTTATGTGCAAAGAATAAATGAACATCTAGATTAGTTAGCAAGTCTGTTTGGGCCCTTAACCAATCTGTGTTTGAAACCACAGACATTTTTAGGAGGAGCTATTATCTACATTTCATCATGTGTAATTGCACTGGATCAGACTCTTTCTTCTGAAATACAGGCCTTTAGAGAAAAGTTTCTTATATTATTACATCTGCTAAACATACCTCTTATCACACTCATCTCATAAAGACCCTAATTAGTATTTAACATTAAATTACAAAGACACTGCCCTAATTTGCATATATGATGATTTTGCAGGGGGTGGTAATCCCCCCCGTTAATGGAGGACTGTAACAAATGAGTGTTCGGTTTCTTCCCTCGACCTGCTGTCAGCAGAAACAATTATGCTTCCTGTGGTCAGACATGGTAGTAAAATGGTTAATTACATTGTCATGGTCTTCTGCCAGAATTGCACTCAGCCAATTGTTGGACAAGAAAATTAGCCATCCTGGTCACTAAAGCTGTCCAGAAGAAATAATTTTGCGGTAGAGCTTTACTGTGTGTTTGTTATGCATGTTTGCCACAAGTCAGCTGCAAAGTTTTAGGTTTTTTGTTAAATGTATTAGACATTTTCTCTCTTGTAAAATGCTGCTTCTCTCCTCTCTTATGAATTATGTTTCCTATCCACAGTATCTCAATCTCGTGCTGAATTTCTGAGATACTCACACATGCCAAGAAGGGAATTCCACACAGTGAAATGTGGGAAACTGACTTCAAATGTTTTAAAGACAGAATGTGCTGTGGTAGTCTCTTTAAAGCTTCTTTTCTCTGATGTCTAGCCTACTAATCAAAGCTGCCAAGCACCCAACGCTTTGAAGCCTTGTGTGCTTTCTTTTTAAGCCTGGTTTTGGATATGATTCTCTTCTCACAGATCTGAATTAACCAGTAATAAACAGGAAATCACATGGCTGAAATACTGAGACAAAGCATGAGGATGCTATTTAAACATTACAAATGATGGGAACATTTAGCCAATAACACGAAAAGACAACCCACTCTGTAATAAACCAGAATTAAACTCTGATGTAATGTAGAAAACAAACTTAACCCATTTTAAACTTCTCCATGTTTTTGACCTTTGTTTTCAAATTTATGCTGACTTGGCTACTTTGTCAGACCTTCTAGATACAGCATACGCATCCTACACTGATAATTACTGTGCTGTACTGAGGATTTTCTGTATTGCACATGATCCAGTCTGATGAGCTGTTTCATACCTGTGTAGATTGTGACTCCATATTTTCCTCTGACCTTTCTGAAAGCCCTTATTGACACCAAGCTTCCAACCTGCTGTGTATACATGTCCTTCAGTGAGTGAATGTTTTGCACTGCTTTGACGTTTAACCTTTGCTCTGGTCCATCGAATGTCAAATCTGCCAATGACATCGATTTTTGTCTCACATGCATGTTTGGTATGTTACCTCTTGGTCATTTAGAGAAAACTGTTATTTTGCACGTTCCCTTGATATGTATAGTAAAGTGGCCCCTGAACTTTGTGTATTTACGTTCTGCCTGTAGTTTTCTGACTATGCTTGTTTGATTATTTCTGAAGGTAAAGTGAAGAGGATGATGTTGACTTTGCTGTGTCAGCAGATAAACCAAGCTGCTCAGAACATCACTAATGCTCAGAATTTAGAAACGTCAGACAAATAATATCTGAAGCCATACGTGCAGATATTGCTGTTGAGAATAATACACTTGTGTGAATTTATGCTCTGATTAACCTGGATAAACTGAAAGCAAATGTTGACGTTATTGTACTAAAGGCATCATGTTTTGTGTAGAAACTTGTTCACTTTTGCTTAAACGCTTGCAGCAGACTCCACTTTTATCATATTTTGAGGCAAGGCTGTTTGACATGAATTGATGGTTCAGTCCATTTACACTTGCCCATCTATGCATGACTGCTGTGGTTGTGGATATAATATAGTAATGTCTGCATCCGTTGCTATGAATTGAAGTGGTTTTCTGGTAATTGACCTAGGAAAACTTTGCACAAGTACTATAAATACAGTTTTTGAGTGGCTGCTCTGTACAAAGGTAAATTATTGATAACTACCATGTAAACAGTGATTAGTCTTCTGTGATTATCACAGCACCGGCCCCTCGAGGGCACAGATGTCCTCTGTGGATTTGTCACTTCAGTGTTCTCCATTTTCTTGTCCTGGTGTCCAGGCTTCTCTTCTTTCTGTTAAATGCTTCGATGGGAATTACAAGCCACTCGGTCGTTTCCTTCCCCTTTGCTGGAAGCTGATGGAAACAATAAACGCTCATTGTGCTGGGACTCCGGGGTGAAGTGGCTGGACCTCTGGGGGTCAGCTGCTAGCGCGCACACATTACCTCATGTTTATCTAGGAGGGGGGCCGACTCGTCCTCAGCCATATGTACCAGGGTCCTGCAGGACCACTTTGATCTTGACTACCTACCTGCCCCGCTGATTCCCCAGGGTCAGATACAAGTGAAAGCCAGAATTTCTCTCAGATTAAAGCTGCTAAGCCCCCTTCAACAGGGAGATATGTTATTGGCTGCAGTCTGACTTTTGACCTGTGCAATAAAAGCTGAAAGGAAAAAAATAAAGCCCCTGTTAACCATACCAGCAGAGGGACAAGCAACAGTGTGGCTTTGACCATCTCTTGGTATCAAGGTGATGTTGCCGGGCAACAGCCAAAGGGAAACGGGATTCAGCATGTCAAGGTCAAGACTGAATGCATCACACATCTCTTTCTCACACATACACAACTCTGGCGTTGGACCTTGAGCTATAGCCACTTCAAATCCCTTAAAATCCGCCTTGGCTTTTTATTTCCATCTGATTCTGAGCTGCCCGTCTCGTGGCTCTGCCTTTCTCCAGCTACTTGTAATAAAGCTGAAGAAAAGAGGCACAGTATCAATCTTCTATTTTATTACAAAATACACAAACATAAATTTCACATCATCTGTCATATTCTCAGCAAAGTAAATAGCAGCTATTTCAAAATTTATAGTGATGGCAGCTTCTTCTGAAACACTGTAAGCAAACAGTTATTTTCTTTCAACAATTGTCTTAGTCTCTGGTGTCAAATTTGATGTTGCTGCAAAATGCAGCTGTTATCATTGGATTACAAACACACTGGAAAGCAAATGCAAGTTAAATCTTTTCCAGATATGTGTGCTAGTAACACTGGGTGGAAGCAGCTTGTCCTAACTCCCAACCACTTTCATTTTATACACTAATAATCTTGAGCACGTTGCACCGAGTGAGCAGATAGGGAGTTCAATTTCACGCAAAGAAAACATCAGAAGTATGCAGAGCTGTTGATGAGGAACAAGCCTGTGACATTTCAGCCTTCAGGAGCTGACTCACTATATGTGAATGTATATATTCCAGTGCAGGTATGTAATCTGTCTGGCAGGGAGAGGAGCGGAGCAGGAGGGGAGCAGGGAGGCCTCATGGGCATCAGGCAGGGGGGTAAACAAGCTTCAAAGCCCCAGCAGCCTCAGACTTGACCCGAGGTGAAGCACAGCTCATTAGTTACATAGACAGCATTTGGTGTAATCGCACTAAGCACCGTGGACTATATCACTCTGAACTCAACACAAGTGAAAGCAATAGTACTAACAGGGCTTAATATTTAGGGATAATGTGAATAATTTTTTTTAAATGAATTTAAAATAACAGTATTTGTTTAATCTGAAAGGCAATTTTATAAAAATACAAAATTCTGATACCTTTTAATTTGACACCATGTTTAAGCTTACTGGCCTCTCACTTCTGTCAAGTATAAATCAAAAAGTACAACAGCAGTCTGCCTGCTAGATTTCACTTTACTGAATGAGGTTACAGGGAATTTCCTTGCTGATACACGTACTGTACCTAAGTGCTTCTCCTGCAAAACAACAACACAGCCTTTCTCCAAATCCACATTTCATGTTTTCACTGAGATGTTTGTCCAGGGCTGTGACACATTTCATCTTTACTGAGAACGTTTGCTTCCTGGGAGCAACCTCCATGCTCCACACAGATCAGATAAACCTGGGTGTACAGTATACCCGAGGCAGTTGCACAGAAATCCATCAACACATTCTCTTATCAAGAAATCATTGATTTATTACAGGCTGAGAGTACTGTCCTTGTCAAAGCACACCAACCTTGCCCACTATCAATTCGATCATGTAATGACAAAATATAGTGATGTAAAACCTCAGAAGGTGTTGTCGCATGTAGGCCTCCTGCCAGGGCTCACAGCTGAGCACATCATTTCCTATGAGGGCTTCTCTGGCCCCCTAGTGATGGATAACATGGCAGCAGATGTTTCAGGAAGTAGCCCATTGATAACAATCCCAGAGGAGCTCCCTGATAGTAGTTCATGAGACCTCCCCCTATCCCACCAGCCCATCCATCACTGGCTGAAATTGGAAGCTGCCCTTGAGTGTCAGTGACCAAGTGTTGATGGAATAGCTGCTGATGAGATGAACTGATTTGAGTGCTGCGTGGTATCCAGACAGGACGAGGGTGATTGTTTCTGAGGTTATGGACTCCATCAATAGGAGGGGTTGTGCACACACACACTAAATGTGATGCACCTGCAATTCACAAGCTACAACAAATGCACACAGTTTAGATTTTGCCTATTTAGAGCAGTGTAAAGCTGGCAACACATTGGCAGCTGCCACTGCTAGAGAAGAGGGTGAAACATGCAGGCACCATCATGAAGTGTTTCTTCCTAGGAATCTTGATAAATGTCTTAGCACTTTTCTACACATTGCAGCACACTCAAAGCTCCTTCACAGTATTTGCCCATTACTTGTATGTATCTGATGGGCTGTACATGCAAAAAAGCAAGTCAAGCTTATGACACAAGTGAAGGCCTCAACTGGCTTGGAAACTGGAAAGCATGCTTCACCAGTGTGAGGGATTGCATAAAAAACAGTAGGGGTGTGTGTTGGTCCAGCATTGGTCCAGCCCCAGCAGTAATTTGGGCATTGTACCAGACTGTTGTGGTGAAGTGGAAGTTACCTCATCCATCATGAGTTTTGAGTAATGTTTAAAAAAAATAAGGTCAAAGTTTGTCAAACTGACGTTCACAAAGCAGCTTTGCTGAGCCTTGGTTCAACCATGTGCAGGGGCTTTGAGTAGAACAATTGTTATGATGCTTCACATCCACCTAGAAGAATCCCTCTGAGGTAGATTTGGAACATGCTGGAGAGAATCCTAGGAAACTGTAGGGATGCCTCAGCAGGAGCTGGAGGATGTGGCTGGATGGACGAAGAGGTGGCTGCACTGAAATGGATTTCAAGCCAACCTGGCTTTCTACAAACGACTGAACTCTTTGGAAGTCCAAATTTCTGCAGATGGACTTACTCAACACCAGGATTCCATCTGGGCCAAACAAAGTAGGAAAAGCCACAGGGTGTCTGTTAAAAGTGCTGAGATTCAGTTCTCTGTTCCATTTCAGCTTTATAATACAGTATTGTTTTGGCCAAAGAAAGGGTGTAGTCTAACTATCCCCCAAATGACAAAGTATCTTTCTGACCACCCCTTCTTGTGCACGGGATGCAAGGTCACTGGCAGCCACTCAAATTTTCCTGTGACCTTTAGGTAGATTCTAACAAACTACTGACATAATACAAAAGCTAAACAACAAATCCTTTGTGAAGCCTATAACGCTTAGTCTTTGACACTCGACTGACTACTTTTAAGCCCTGTGTGTAGTGATGGTGGTGCATCGTCCACATCTGTGCCCATTAATGGCCTACTGTCACATGACTGGCCACAATGTTGGACTGAACTGTGACCTTTTGGCCACTGCATGTGAAAGCAGCACACAGCAGAGTGCTTATCAAAAAGGTCATGAAAACAAGAAACAAAAGCTGAAGCATCTCACCAGGTAGCTAATGTTGCCTTTTTTAAACTGAGAGCTCTGCCCCTCCTGTGCTGCTGCTGCTGTTCATATTTTCAGCCAGTGTTAGATTTCCGAGCCTGTTGGCGGGGTGCAAAAAGCATTCAGCTCGAAAGGATTTGAGAAACCGTGCAATCGTCATGAAATTAAATGGGTTCAGGGCCCTGCGCAAAGATGGCTGGGTACACAGCCAGACATGCCGTTCAATAGTTCATAGCGCGCTTTGTTCTCTCTCTAATCGCACACTCTCCTTTCTCATTGCTGTCTTTTTTCAGCCTCTTTATCACTCTGCTTCTTTACACACCTTGTAGATGTACACTTGCAAGTACACACTGCTCTACTCTTTCAGTCTCGCAGCAATGACTCTTTTTCCCCAACATCTTTTTTCCTCTCCCCTTCCTATTTCCCAGTACTGAGGAACAAGATAAAGAAACTGGGTTTCTGACCCAATCAGGTCAGGACAATTACACAAACGAGCAAACACGCTTCATTCTTTGTCTCTTTAACATGCACTCTTTTTTTTTTTGTTTCCTCCAAACACTGAGAAACAAGATAAAGAAGTCACTTGTTGTGGTAAGTGCAACTTCCCAAACATACACATCAAACTCTACCTCTCGCCACCATTTTCCTTGTCTCTCACACTCAACCATGCTTCTCTTTTTTCCTCTGACACACATGCCAGCATCCAGTCCGTCAGACATTTGATTTCTTTGCTTCTCATTATGGCACAAGCTCAAACTGTGGAGACAAAGCAGTGCAGGCTTTCATGTTTCACCTAACAAAGTTTGACACAATGAAGGAACGCCTCTGCTGCAGCAAAACCAAGTGATTAAATTAAAACCAAAGTACCAGTTTAAAACAAAAGGGGACCAGTGAAGGCTTCCAGACATCTGAGAACTCATCTGATGTAACAGGCCACCCAAGGGAACCAGATGCCGGGAATATGAAATGTGCTGGGAAGTAACAATTCCACTTCTCACAACATGAAGTGTTGCACATTTTTCAAAGCCAGAACTTCAGAAGCTGCCCCTAAAAAGTAATACCAGCATCATCATGTGTTTATGTAACAGTAGTATTTCATACAGTTCAGTACAGCAGTACCACAAGCTATGGCCCCAGCACAGCCTTAGATTTAAATCTACTCAGGCAAAGTTTTTGCAAAGCTAGTTTCTTGGATGGTATATTTATTGGATTATTTCCCAATGTTCATAAGTTTTTGGTTTTCACTGGCAGTAAATACATCCAAAAGCAGACTGGTTCAGTTTACTGGTAAAACAGGATCTGAAGTTTGGGAATGAGATGAGCTGTGACAGTGTGGGAAAATGTAAGTGATGGAAGGTTTGAAATTTATAAATGAACATCACAACAGTAAGGAAAGGCAGAAATTCAGCAACATTATAATGAACAGGGAAACGTGAACGGTTGCACAAGCTCCAGGCAGCAGGTGTGCTAATGCATTTGTAATTCTGTTTATGTTCTTGGAATAAATGTGAACAGACGGTTCAAATTTACTAGTCCCAGCAATATGTTTGCAAACATGTTATATCCTTTAACTCCCTGTTTTTGACAGCAAATGTTAATTATTTTTACTAAAGTAAACCAATAACTTGGTACTTTTCTTTCGTATTTAATGCAGCAGCATTCACCGTGGTCCACGCTTGTGTTTGCTTCTTGCTTAGGATGAAGGGGTAGACATTTAATCCAAGCAAGTTAATTAGCAGGGAGATGGCATCGGCACAAACGAGGCTAATGAAATAAACACTGTCCTAAAAGAAGAGATTAGCAATTAAGCTATTGAAGCGCAGAGTCATTTATGTTCCATTGTGTTGTCTTTTAATGCGGCACAGTAATGAATAGGCCTACTGCTCCTGTCTTTTATGTCTTTGTGTTTGTGTGTGTGTGTGGGGGGGAAGTATGAGTGCTAATCACCTGCTTGCACCTATTTGTTTAGCAGCCTTTGCTTACTTAAAGACAGTATGTCAGTGTACAACACTGGCACTCGGTGTACAAACTGTCCTGTGCTTCCTGCGTAAGAGATGATCTTGTGTTTTAAGTTAGTTTATCTCACTGTTGTGAAATGAGTGTGGAAAATAAATGATAGTTTGAGAGGTAGTGTGTGCACGTGTTTGTCAGATTAAAAGGCAGAAAGGGAATATGAGTGTTTGTACACTCTGCACACATTTGTGCCTGTGTATGAAATTCCTGCACATGCTCACTGTATAAACAAACGGCTGTCACACATTCCTTGTCAAGACAAAGTTCAAGTGTTCTGCATCCTCCGTCTTGCATCTGCCTGTGTGTACACTACATAACGTTCACGCGACCACAGAAAACGCACACCGCTGTCGTCCGTGTGTGTGCATGTATGATTCATCTGGTCCTGTTTTCACTGATGAATGGAGAGCAGAAGGCTCTACAGTGAACTCCCCTCGACTTTATCAGCCACAACACGCATCTATCTCTCTGTCCGGCAGCAACCAGGGAAGTCGTTAATCCGCAGACCCTCTGGCTTCCTGAATGCCACTGACCGCAGAGAGAGAGAGAGAGAAAATTTGTGCATGTTTGTCTGGAACTTTGAAATACCGACTCTATTTTATCTCTTACAAAATATTTTACACCACAGATTTACTGGGACAAATAAGCTTTGGGGGAAATATATGTAACTGCAAAGTAGATTAGTTTCCCACAGTGTTTTTATTAAATGTGATGTACACAATAATGCATCAGTAATTATAATACAAAAATGATATACAGGAGTGTGAAGTGTACCATTGTGTATAAGGAGTACTTGAAATATGTTTTGATGTTAATACCTTTGTACTTTAACATTTTGAATGCGGGACTTTTAAAGTATTTGTACTGATAAATTTACTTAAGGATGTGAGTATTTCTTCCACCACTGGAGACGTATGCCTCCAACTCCACAAATCAAATTGGAAACAATTCAACAGCTGCACATCTACCCAGAGACAATGTTCCTGATAGTCTGGATGTTCCACAAATGATCTGGATGGTCCATAAGTCATCATGATGATTACTTCTGATTAAAAAAAAAAAATCTAACTTACAGTAAGATTTTTTTTTTATGGCTGCACCTGTTTGTGCTTCATTTTATGCAGATCTCCTCTAGAATTAAAGAATAGAATTAAAGAAATTCAAAATAACATCGTGGGTTTGGAGAATTTGTGGCCAAAAATGGGTTTGTAAAGAGAGATGAACTCACTGATGGGTACTTCAGATTGCTTTTGCCACAAGTGGTAAAATGTGTCACTATAGCAAGTACACTTTGTATGCAGCTGTGCCACTGCTAAGACCGGCTTTGCATTTAATGTGAACACACAGAATCTAACTGAAGGATTTATGGCTTAATCTGAAATGTCACAATTTTTCTTTCCATAATTTAGAAGCATTTTAAATACTTTACCTCGAGGCACCAATGTGATGTAACATTTACAAAGTGGGTCACACAATACAGACAGCAATGTTCAGTCGTATTGTTTCATAGTCCCTGAATCAAAAATCAACATTTCATCCCAAATTAGGTTTAAAGATTCAAACCCTGCATCAAAAAATTTCGTTTGTATGATCCTAAACGATGAGCAGTGTGTTACTGCACACCACTTCAGTGAATGAGGCCTGAAATGGACCATGAGTGGACATCAAGACTCTACAGCACTGATCGTCTCTCTTCCTCTCGTATGCTCAAAGCAAGCAGCACTACATTGCTACCAAGAGCATCTACCTACTCGCCAAAGCCGCATGCAATCACAATATTCATCCTCAGATGCTATGGAGCCCTACCAGCCGACCATGAAAATACTTTTCACTATAAAACCAGCAGTTATTTGAAACAAAACACACAATGACTATAATCTAAAATAGATCTGAAATATACTTTGATGGCATAAGATGTATACAGAAGAGACTTTTATTACAATACAACAGCACCTTTTCTTATGGATTTTGTGGCATAGTGAAACACTCAAACTTAATAAAAAGATGGTGACATGATGACCCTCAGACCCTCACAGCAGATGCTAACCTCTATTTTCCAATTTCCATATCAAAATCCCTCTTTATCAATTCAGTAGGACTTCATAGTGTCTCATTAGCAGTTTGTGCATATTTGTCTGATATTTAAGCTTGACTGAGGAGACAAGCCCAAGCTTTTGGCATTTAGCATGTCACATAAACCTTCATTAATGTGGGGTTTCCAGGGGTTTGAGGCAGTAGTCAACCAGGGAGGGGGGTCCCAAGTTTTTTAATTCATTACTCTGCTGAATTGGTCAGGGAACAAACATGATATAAAGGCCGAAACCTCTATGGGCCATTATCCAGTTTTAGTGATGTAAGAGAAGAGGATGAATGTGTTCTTTGGCTGTGACTTTGGATTATTTCTGAAGGAACATTATGAAGAAGAGCGTTTTTTTTATTGCCATGCTACAATTCTCTGGTGACAAGAAGACTCAAAAGATAGTGGTCCAAGCCAAGACACAGTCCAGCACAATCTCTCTGTTAAGAACATTTTTTTACATTTCGGTTTCTGATGTGCAATTATACGCGTCATGTCATTTAGCAAGCTTTAAGGAGGCATGTTTTTCACTTCTGGACAGAGCCTCGCTGCTTTACCCTGGTTCCAGTCTTTATGTAACTGGTGTGGTTCAGTACTGCTGCTGACCTGCACCGTGTTGTGGTGGATTGAGAAAACAGTCTGGAGACGAAGCCGGGTCTGTTTAACAGCACCTGGATCAAACATTTACAGCGCACAATCAGCTGTGTGCGTATGTGACATCAGATCCAGCAAAATACATAGAATGAAAATGATTAATACAGCCATCTTGTGTATGTCATGGAGGTTTAAGATAGCAAAAAAGGCACACTGGGAAATGTTAGCCCGTTTTCCCCTCGCATGTAAATCAATATAAAACACAGCTTAACAGTATGAACCTTTAACAAAATATCACCATTAACTAACAATCACAAAAAAAACTTTAAACAACTTAGCAGTGCAGCAACACACCAGATACACTGTGCCTTCATTATAGTCAGTGCAGCTTTGACCCATGCTCGCATAAGTCACATAGCCACCTGGGCGTGTCCCTGTGTGCACTCTCTCTCTTGCACACACATAATCACAGCAGGAGATGTTCTTAAAAAAATGTTCACATAAAATAATTGGGTGGAATTCAGTCACTCATCCTTTACATTTGCTATTTGAACGCTAAGCTACGCTAACAGGCTGCTTGCTACCCCAAGGGTATTGATTTCCGTTTTCCACATGTATCTTGTGGCAAGAAAGTAAATAAGCTTATTTCCAAAATGTCAGGCTTGTGCTGTCATGTGGGATGCAGGATGTTAAAACCCTTTGTGTCTGATTTCAAAGTCCTGTGCTTTGTACACCCACTCCTCTACTCCAACCTCTTCCATATGACATTATCTGGTATAAGGAGGCCATGCTTCCTGGACTGAGGAGAAAACAAACTTTGCCTTTGAACATAATCCAGCATAATTTTATTTCCTCCAAAACAGATTCAGCAAATCAAAGTAGTAGTAAATTAAACTAAAACAAAAAAAACAGAAGTGGAGGGTTGAAGGCGAAGAGCAGGAAGAAGGATGAGGAATGAAATTGTACTTGAGTACCAAAGTGTAAACAGAAGAAAACCTCCATTCCTGATATTATCTGTCATACTATCTTAAAACCACTTAGGAATTTGTACAGATACAGGATAGTTGTAGCTCAGCACACTAGCGACTGTCAGTTTGCTTGCTTCTATTCTAAACCGTTAAAAAATAAACTCTGATATTTCTTACAAAGTCGTGTGAATGTTACCATACAGAAATGCCATATAAATCACACTGTAAAGAACACAGTGGTTATAACTGGATTAGTCACAACGAGTACGAGACTCCACGCAGCCTGAAGCCATCCATTAACGCCATGCCGCCCAGTTGGGTTCAATTCACTGGTAGTGAAGGGAAAAAAATTTATGTCAAATAGTTACAAAGAACGACACTTTGTGTTCAAGAATATCCTTGATAAAAGCAAACCTTTTCTGGCCTCAGTTTATGTCTAAAGCTTTTTCTTTAATATCAGACAGTGAAATAAATGTTTAACAAATCATTACATCATGTGTGCAGAGGCAGGAGAACTGCTACTGTGCTTATTATAAAAATGGAATTTTCTATTGCTGTGTAAATTACGCATTGGTGCTCTCTGACCTTGAAACAGCTGCTCATTTTACTCACTGTTTTTAAGTTATGACACATTTGCATAAAGTATCGAGCGGCGCAGAGCTGCTGCATGGTAAATAGCTGCTCCAGATTTGAAGCAACACGTTCAAAAACAAAACAATGAAACAGCACTGATCTTAATTGTACTGGCACACACATACTGTATACACATGTCGTAAAAAACATTAAATGTCATGTGTTTGTGGTCCTATTGATTGCACCGCAGGGCATCATGGGAAAAACTCCCAACAACCTGCAGACATTAATGTACACATTCTAAACTGCTGGGTCTGAATCAATATATCACTATTTATGGACTGCACAAGAGCATGGTAAAAGATGTGCCAAACACAGTCCTAGGTCTAACATTATATTTAAGTGTCAGGTGGATAGGATTTACCACGTGATATACCGTAATAGATGCTTTTATCTACTGTTTTGCACACGTACGTAATGTCTGCTGCACAGTGGTCAGTGAGGAATGACAGTTTCACCAGATGTATGACATACACTGGTATGGACACAACGATAAACATAAACTGTGCAAAATTCATGTTTAACATTTAACTGTTATCCACTTTATGAATGAAACGCGGTGGTTTACCTAAAGTGGCTATATCAATAAGTGAGAGGTTGCCCATAGTGGCAGACCTACGGAGGATTATCACCTGAATCTGCAGCTCCCTCAGCTTTATGGAGTTTTATAGCAAGTTTCAGTTTATTGTTTAGCTGTTTAGTCTGTAAACTTTACGGTTTGCTTCTCTCTCACCTCTCTCATAGCATTGTTTTCAACTGTAGGACACAGCTGTTTTTAGTATAAATGCTGTACTGTACACCAGAGTGAATTAGGAGCAATATCCTAGAGTTACATTGACTTGGTTGCTATCTTCTAAGGTAAGAAGCTGAAGTCAATAGTAGAAAGTAGAAACGAATTCTTATAACATGTACTATACAAATGATAAATGACAAAAAGTTTGTTTAATGCACACTGGGGCTGCGTGATATAGCAGAAATCAGTATCACAGTATGGCAAAGGCAAGCAGAATCACAGAAGAATAGGCTTGATGTCCAGTACAATGCACTAAGTGTCATTCAACATTAACTCTGCCGAGTGCAGAGGGGGTGTTTTAATTATAGGGTGAAGATAACATTAAGGTTATAGAGAAGCAGCAAAGTAAAGAAGTAAACTTTCCCAATTAATACAGTAATTAGTAGTATTTTTTTCTTAAATTCAAACACCTTGCAGTCTGACCTGTTCTGTGGCCTGTAGTACTTCCAATACTAAATCACTGCAGTCACAAGTTGCAGTGCTTGTATAAACACATTATATTGGAGCCGCTCTCCCTGAACAGCTGTCCACTTTGTTCAAATGAAGAGGACCACCACGGCCAACTGAGCAAGGCCACCAATCACAACTTGTTAAGTGTCCCTTGCCCTCCCCACGTGGCCTTTTATTGGTCAAAATCAGCCCAGGGAACAGCACCACACAGCCACCCTTCACCCTGGAAGTTCAGGAGGGAATTGTATTTCTCATTTGGTTAATGCGTTGGCCCATTGTCTTGCCATATGGAATCTAGTGAGATAAGTCATTTGTTTTGTGTTGGGAGTTGGATAAAAAATAGGCAAACAGCTTGTCTTTCTGAGTCAGCGTTGCACTGCGATTGTGGATTGTGGCACCTTTCGCACTAAACAATAGCAAAGCTTGTTTACAGAAGCACACAAAACCTTGCTCCGATCCCTTGTGTTCTGTCAGAAGATCCAGTCACATCACAGAGACACTGAGGAGCTTCAGATGTTTCTGATGAACAAATTAAAGCACAAATAACACAGCAGACCAAACTTCAGGCAGACCAAGATCCCCTGTTGTGCATCTGCATTGCAAACATCTTTCATTCCTGCACACACAGACACACACACATTCACACTTGTTGCTTAAAATGCACACACATGCTTTGGTTTGGCGGTGCTCATTTAAACACCAGAAAGACTGTTATTGGTCTTCTGTCTGCTTTGTTCTGTCTTTTATGCTTATGTGTGAAAACGCGGCGCTTTAGTCGCAACTTTACCTCAGCTGTCTTTGGGAACAAACACCAGGCAGAACAAAGCCCAGCACACTTGTCCTAGATGAGATAACTTGATGATTATCTGGCAAGTGTGAGACTTTGTGTGTATGTGTTATGTGCATACATGCATGTGTATATGTGGAGAAACAAAGCTCGAGGATCAAACAAGTGTGAATGGGTGCATGCACATGTTTTGTGTGTTCCATTTAAGAGAGTCTTTCTTGATCTGTCTCTGGAGAGATTCCTTTCTGCAATCTATCACAGGACATGTTCATTAGTCTGTGTGTGCTGTACGTGATTCATCAGGCATCTCTCACTTGGGAGCCAACATTATGCGGCGCATCAGCTCGCCATATGCTGAGATCAGGAAGAAGAGCATCAATTAACAGACTTTTGATCCTGAGCTTTTCTCTCATCTTATAATGCAGAAACACATTGTGCATTAGAAGTCGAGCAGGGCGACTGCAGCAGTGCCCAAACCGGGATCCAACGGTCCCCAGGACTCTTTAAAGCTGGGATCAAACTACATAGACACAGGGCCCTGAAACAAAAAGGTTTCAGACATGACAGTGTGTCATTTTATCTTGTGCACAATAGAAAACATCATGCTGTGTCTAGGATTTAAGACCCTGACTAACGTATTAAATTTTATTTTGCTATCTCTGGTGTTGATTGACAGAGTAGTCCAGATTCCTGATCCCAGAAGTCTGTCTCTGGCTGCTCCTACTCGATCATCTCTGCACGTCATTCACCAAGTCATGCAGGACCATGATCATTTAACCTCACATACTGTAGGGATAATGTCAACAGACAGAAGAGCTCTGTAGTCTGACCTTGTCATTACAGAGGTACCTTATGGTCCAAAGCTAAATGCCAGCACGTTCAAATTGGGATACTAAAATACAAGGTTGAACCAAGACACTGTACTTCCATCTCTGTCAGGTTTGGCTCAGCAACCAATCAGGACAGCAGATAGTCAGAACTGAGGATAAAATCATTGGTGCCAGCCTGGCCTCCACGAAGGACCTGTACAACCCACAGGTCAAAAGGAGGGCAGAGAACATTTCTGCGTCCCACTTACTTCCTGGACACAAACTCTCCAAACTCCTCCCTTCTGGACAGCGCTACAGGTCACTGTACGCCAAGACAATCAGCCGCAGAGACAGTTTTTTCCCCCGGGCTACTACAGTCTATGTTTACTCTTTTAACTTATATATTTTGTATTTATTTTGTTTTATATTGCTGTGCACATCGGGGGCACAGCAGCTGGAGTCAAATTCCTTGTATTTTTGATAATACTAGGCAATAATAAATGAAAAGCCATTGTACTGTTTTTATCTGTTTGTCAAGTTTCTTGACAATTTATTAAAACAAAACCTTGTGGGAGAAACTAAATATCTTTAACTGTAGCCAGCTACAAAGATAGGTAGGAGAAACAGTCTCTCCTCTGTAAGCAATGTGGCCTCAGTCAGTTTTAGGGACATGCAGGTGACGGTCCATAAAATTCTCACCCAGCGTGTTACTTTCCTCCTTCATACCTCATCTTCAGCAGAGATAAAAGGAGAATTTTCCAAAATGAGATCATCATTACCTGTGTACCTAAAAGCCCCGCTGAGTGTGTAAAGCCTGTGCAGTATTAGTGTGAAGTTATTATACAAATGCTTGAACAACACGGTCTCTGTGTTTACTTGTCCGGAATAAACAACAGTCTTGATGATGCTCTAGAAATTCTCACATCATCCTAGAATAGTGTAGATAATATGTCTTTAACACATGCCAGTTTCTCTATGTGAATAATGGGGCTGAGGTGTGATCAACAGTTGCCAAGGTAACACACGTTCGCTTGCATATGTGATCTGTAACTAAATTTAATGAAGGTGGATGAAATCATCAGGGCTTTAAATTATAGAGCACAGTCTGCTACACTGTAGATGGAGCCGCGTCAGTGTGTTGTAGCTTCATTCTTTGTATTAGTTTCTTTTATTGAACACACACACGGCATGTTCACATGCTTTACACAAACGCGAACATGCCGTGTGTGTGTGTCCTGTAGATATACACAATGTACAGTACACACACAGTCAGAATCAAGGCTTCTTAATATGTCTGTTAATCTGAACAATGAATAAATGTAACAACCTTTAGGTATTAAAAATTACAGAGAATTTAACAAATATTTGACATTAGCAGCTTCAGATGTTCTAGATTTTGAACCTTGTTTGGGGTCAAGTGTAAATAAATTATGTTTGGTCCAGTATAAAATTGATTTATCTCAGATTTAGTTTAAATGAATGTGTAAATGCTGATCAGTATATTAGAGGAATGTAATGCAGGGGTTTACCCTTTATGGATGATTAGTGGATAAATTAATGAACTGGCTTTCATAAGCAATTATTTGCCTGATTTGACTTGATAAGTGGAACAAGTCACTTAAAACTGACAAAATAGTATGAAAGCCATTTCTTAATATGCAAGGCAAAATTTTAGGGGATTAAGACTTAATAGAATCAGTCAATTTGTCCACTAACTAAGCCCTAGTTTGTCCCTTAATTAAAAATTGTAAGGTCCTATTAGGGTAGAATATAAGAGATACTCATGTTTTGTAAATTAGAAATACTCTTAAAATCCCATAATTATTGTTGGCTATTTTCAGGTCATTTTAAGGTAACATAGAGATCGAGATACTGGCAATGTGCAAAACCCCCAAACAAACAAACAAACACACAGCACATTACAGATTCCATCAGACCCAAGACTGTGATTTCTGCAGTAAAGAGACGAAATGAGAGAAGCAACATAAAACGATGTTCTGTCATCACCTGGGGGGGTCAGTGTCTCATCAAAGAGGCTGAATTCTAATGGCTTTTTTAAAATAGTTATTCTCAATGGTCGACGCGTTCTGCGCCGCAGGTGCCAAGAATATCCATCCATTTCTTACAGTGGTTTCTCAGCTCTCCTTCATTTTATATGGATGAAACAGAAAAAGGGAAGAGCTGCCCGCTGATTCTCACCGTACTCAACAGCACTGCATTGCGCCCCAGCCAAAATGGCTTCTTTGTAATTCAACAGGCGTGTTTGAGAAGTACAGGAGATGACAGATTTTAAGCCCCTCGATATTTCTCGCTCCACTCATGTGGAGGTGAAAAGATGATGATTTCACCTCCAAATGGAAGGATGATCTGCAAAGGAGGAAGCATGGACTGGTTTTACAAAAGGTATCTCTGCTATTAAAAGAAAAATTTCAGCAGCACAACTTCCAAAATCCTCCCAAAAGATCTCTTACACTGAAGAGGTGGTGCCAGGTTACCATCAGCGTAATTCACTGGATGTAAGGATGAGGTTAAGAATGGATCAAAGGAAATAATGGAACAAAAACAAAGAAAGAAGAGGACTTTGACGTGCTTAAGTCCTAAAACTACAGCTGCACTGTACAACAAATGCAATACAGGTGTGTCTGACATGAAAAATGCAATATACTTTTATATCAGTCTGACATTCAGCATATTTTTTGAGATGAAAATATCCATGCACCTCTCACGTGTGAGATGAAAATATCCATGCACCTCTCAAGTCTGTACCTTATACATGAAGCTACAGTCAGAAGCACAACAGCAAGTCTGCCCACAAACACCTCACTAATTAATACATTACATGTGGTGAAAAGACCCCAGGAGGCAGAAAGGTTTGTGACAGAGAGCACTGTAAATCCACTATTGGACATTTTTATGCCTTTTTTTGTACAGACTAAACAAATAAAATCATATGTTAATCAGCAAGCTATGTGTGTGCTGGTTGGAACACTGTGTTGCCTTCGGACAGACCCAGGCCTGCAGTTTCCCTCTGTTCTCCTGCTAAGCTAGGTTAGCCAGCTGCAGCTTCATATGCAACTGATGGACATGACATTTGTATCAATCTTCTCAACTAATCTCTGATACAGTTTCCTTCAACTATAACACAAAAGTCAGCAAGGTAAAAAAATTGACAGAGTAAAGTGAGTTGCCATGGGAACAAGGATAAACTTGAAGAAAGGCAGGAGGAGGAGCTCATGAAGTTTTACACGTCTCACTTGCTACATTTAAAATAAAAATCATGTTGCCATGAGTTTAATGGCATCTATTAAATTTGAATGAAATTTGTAGAAGCTCATGTAACTGTCTGTGAAAGGAATTTGGTTAAAACCTTGAACAAAACAAACCTGCACCAAGCAAATTAAATGTCGACGGAGGAATGGAATATAAATGAGGTTACTGGATGCTAGTGTGGGAGAAAGGAACTGTTGGCATTTCACATTTAAAATTCTTGGATTCCCTTTCAGTTCACAACCAATAGCTTCAGGGTGTTAGATGAATACCCCTCTGTCCCTCCATTCCTTCAGTGATGAATATGAAGATATATTTGGCTTTTCTCTCCTGCCAACCCTTTTCATGCAGTTTTCCACCATCCGTTGTTGAAGTCTCTGATCTCCTGCAGTGCAGTTCATAGCGTTTAGAGACCCGCGCTTTGCTGTTGTGGATATTTGTTTCATATAGTGCCTCACGGAGTAGTGTCATTAACCATACGAGTGCACTTCAGCTTGATGCTCAAGTCTCCTAATTTGCTGTTCAGAAGAAAATTTGCTTAATCTAGTGCAATCCTCTCATTCCTGGAAAATGAAAGATATCATCAGTGTGAACTCAGTATGTCCATTGTTAAGTTAGTGT
>NW_018128005.1:435581-464800 GCF_001952655.1 Monopterus albus | reverse complement strand
TTTAAAATATAACCTATTATTTATGGAGTGTCAACCAACTTGCTTCCTTAGCCAATGTAACTTGGCTCAGTATCTGTTAGCTACATTAATAATTTCTGTTATTTCTATTGTTACCATTCACAAGTATTACTCCTTAACAAAGTTCAAGTCTACTTCCTGTGTTCTTTGTGGAGGCTAACCTTATCGATGGTTCTAACTACCATCCTGAGTTGACGGTATAGAGAAATATCCAGTGAGCTGTTTGATTAGCTCGGTGATGCTGACAGGTCATTCCTGTTACCATGTTTTGTTTCACTTTGACATCAAGTCACCTCTCTGTTATTTTTCAATGTATACAAATACTTCATTTCTCTACTTAAGTAGATTTTTCAGGTATCTGTACTCTGAGTATTTGGTTTTCTGACAACTTTTTATTTTTATTCTTTACATTTTAACACAAATATTTGTACTTTCTACTCTTGACATTTTCAAATCAGGCTCATTAGTTTTAGTTTTAATACATTTTAGGGGAATTATAGTTTTCTTTTTATTTGGCACTTACTGCAAGAAGTGCACGCCACTGCACTGGGTGACATGGGCTTTATTTACAGTCTGCCAACTCTCTGCACTTTCACATGAGCATTTAAGTCTTGCTTTACTTCAAACGCTGTAAAATGTTAATCATTTGAAACTTTGAGGCAACATATACACTGGTGTGATGTTTTGTAATGAAGGAACATGTTAACCAGTGCAGCAGTGTGTTTAACTTGTGTTTTTCTAACAACAACAGAGGTCTAGGTCACAGACGAACAAACCAATCCAGGTTGGAGACTGACAGACATTAACTTTGAGTTGAAGCAGTTCATTGTTGGTTTTAGTCTCTGTATGGGGATTGTTGAAAAGTGTCTCCTTTAAGCTTTAATCAAACCTGAAATGTGTTCTTGGTAGTTAAAATGTAAATTGTAAATTCTCTTTGGTATATTCATTTCAGAGCCTTTCCTTTTTTACCTTTGAGTAACGAGTTTAGTCAAATAAGTACTGATTCAGAGTGGTTTTTACACAGTTATGTGTACTCCTACTTGGTTAATGAATGTATGTACTTTTGCTATCTCCTCTTATAAACACTCAAAGTTCGTGTCACTGGGTGAAATTTGTTGTGTTCTAGAGAACAGTTGACAAAGTTTTGCCAGGAACAACACTGAATCCCAGGACAGTGATACATTATCATAAAAGGGGCAAGGCCACAGATTCAAGCAAGTGACTCCAAATCAGTGAGCAGAGTGCATTAAATCGTTCCCCCAAGTTGCTCTTTGTCAGTTTTAGTGACAGAGCACTGTGTGTTTATCCATGAGGACATTTTAAATAAACATTTTATTGAGGGAGTTTGTCATGAAACAAGTTTACCATTTCTAATGTACACCGCCATCTTGATGTGTTTGTTTTGAATTTCAGAGGCCTGTTTTGAAAGTTTAATAACTAACTGTTGCCAACTGTTTGCTCAAGAGGGATTTGTTGGGTTTTTCTTTATGTAAAGTGCCCTGACATGATTTTTGTTGTGATTTGATGCTAAACAAATAAAGTTGAATTGAAATTTGGTCTGACCTTCATTTATTCTGTCTATGCATTCATGCCATGTTCTGTCACATTACTACAACAGTGGTATTTTACCACATATTATTGCAATAAAACACCCCCTCCCATCATTCTCAAGCCTCTTTATTTCAAGCTAAAGAATGGCTGCCAATGATGAAGGCAATTAATAGTGTCTAAAAGGAGCCGTAAGCAATGATGCAGTGACTTAATCTCCTTTCTAATGCAGGGGCTATATTGAATGTGTCAGTCTGCCACAATAGGCTGCTGCTTAGGAGGGGAACATGAGAGATGGCTTCTGCCAGGCCATCCATCCATCCGTTGTCTATACCGCTTATTCCTCAATCCCAGCTGATACTGGGGGAGAGGCGGGGTCCACCCTGGACAGGTCGCCAGTCTATCACAGGGTTGACACTTAGAGACAGACAACCACACACACCCACACTCACTCCTACTGGCAATTTAGAGTCACCAATCAACCTAAGCTGCATGTCTTTGGACTGTGGGAGGAAGACAGAGTACCTGGAGAGAACCCACGCAGGCACAGGGAGAACATGGAAACTCCGCTGGAACCTTCTTTCTGTGAAGTGACAGTGCTAACCACCATATAGCTGTGCCATTCTGCCAGGGCAACCGCTTATGTTCACATACGCAAGCAGAAATGCAAATAGACACTAATAAGGGGATTATGGGTGAAACGTTGTTTAAAAAGCATCGCGGTGCAGCTAAAGTATTCAGACACCCACAGACTCGCCATAAAGTGAACCTCAGAAACCTGAGCTAAGCAGGCAGAGACAGCCACTGTGTACCTAGGCACTAAAATAAGACTAGACACACAGATACAGCCAATACAAAAGGATACACATACACATTCTCCCCTTTATACTAAATTCTGTATGTTCAAATACTGTATGCCATCCTTGTCTCCTCAAAAACACATTGGTGCATAACTAATTTAAATTAGCACATTTATATAAATTATTTTACTGAGATGTATTATTTTGGTTTTATTTTGCAATATAGGTCTTATTTACAGACCTTTATTTAAATAAACACCGAGAGGCCTGAATTTCAAACGGCTACATTCAAAGGCAGACGAACACAGTCCGACGAGCGAGACGAATCCTCCAAATGGAATCTACAGCAGACACTTTGACAGTCTGTCCCAGAAGCCATCCACTGGGTTATACACACAAAAATAGACTAAAGTAACTGTGTAAAGAATGGAAAGAGCACTTAAGCATAAATGTAAGAGAGAAGTTCAAATCCTAGCTACCTGTGCATACCGCAGTGAGAGTCAACAGTCTTTTGGGAAGTTAAAAATGTTAGCCAATCTTACAAGCTTTTCATTCAAAGCATACTGAGGCCTTAAACCTGACAACACAAGTGTGGTTTAAAGATGTCACAAAACACAGATTAATGTTGCAGCTGGTACAGAGGGATGCATTTAATTTGAATTACTGCTGGGCAGCTTGACACTTTTCCACCATAGATCAATGAGATTTTATAATTACACTGTATTTTTGTATTAATCTGGTTATAAAAAAGTAACTAAAGTTATCAAATGTAGTGAAGTAAAAAAGTACAGATACCTCAAAATTGTAACTGAATAAATGTACTTAACTTTCCACCACTGGATGTCTCAGAGGCACCTGGGCAAATAAAACCAAAACTATCTGAATAACTATTTACCGATAGAAGCAAGGAAGTGTTTTGTCATGTGGGTGAACTGATCTGTTTTAATAGATATTATAAGGGAGAAAATTTTACAACAGAACAGACCTAATTGCTCATGGAAATTGAAAATAAAAGTCAAAATGTCTGTTTGACCATTGAACACTAGGGTGGTGGACCAACTATAACCAGGTGCACCACCCTGTTGACCCCACTTTTTCCATGCACCGACTGCAGAGAGGAACAGGCACACTCTATTACCTCTGAAATGACAGTGGAATTGAATTAGCCCAGGGTGGCTTAAGCATGTGGGCTTCTGTGAACCTGTTAGTGGGGTGCGAGTGCATCATCTTTCACAATCAGCTGACTCTGTGATGTACCCAAGAAAATGAGGCAGCTGTGGCTCTGCAGATGGAGCAGTGCCTCGCTGGTGAACATGTACTCAGTGGGTGAGAGACCCTATTATTAGCATTTGGACTGGAGGCTACAGGAGGACAGAGGCTGGTTTGACTCTGTTTCTCAGTGTTACAAACTGACATTTAACTGCAGCAGTAATTGTTGTAATTACTAGGGACGCAGTGTATTTGTAATTTCATGATATTGAGAGAGAAATATTTCTCAATACTATCGTGGACTGTGACGGCACCTGCCAGGATATTGCATATGGTTATTCCATTAGTTGTCGAATTTGAAACTGACCTAGCGGATGCTCCATCTTCACCTTTTAGAGCTTGTCAGGTCCATAAACCTGAGCTAAGCAGGCAGAGACAGCCACTGTGTACCTAGGCACTAAAATAAGACTAGACACACAGATACAGCCAATACAAAAGGATACACGTACACATTCTCCCCTTTATACTAAATTCTGTATGTTCAAATACTGTATGCCATCCTTGTCTCCTCAAAAACACATTGGTGCATAACTAATTTAAATTAGCACATTTATATAAATTATTTTACTGAGATGTATTATTTTGGTTTTATTTTGCAATATAGGTCTTATTTACAGACCTTTATTTAAATAAACACCGAGAGGCCTGAATTTCAAACGGCTACATTCAAAGGCAGACGAACACAGTCCGACGAGCGAGACGAATCCTCCAAATGGAATCTACAGCAGACACTTTGACAGTCTGTCCCAGAAGCCATCCACTGGGTTATACACACAAAAATAGACTAAAGTAACTGTGTAAAGAATGGAAAGAGCACTTAAGCATAAATGTAAGAGAGAAGTTCAAATCCTAGCTACCTGTGCATACCGCAGTGAGAGTCAACAGTCTTTTGGGAAGTTAAAAATGTTAGCCAATCTTACAAGCTTTTCATTCAAAGCATACTGAGGCCTTAAACCTGACAACACAAGTGTGGTTTAAAGATGTCACAAAACACAGATTAATGTTGCAGCTGGTACAGAGGGATGCATTTAATTTGAATTACTGCTGGGCAGCTTGACACTTTTCCACCATAGATCAATGAGATTTTATAATTACACTGTATTTTTGTATTAATCTGGTTATAAAAAAGTAACTAAAGTTATCAAATGTAGTGAAGTAAAAAAGTACAGATACCTCAAAATTGTAACTGAATAAATGTACTTAACTTTCCACCACTGGATGTCTCAGAGGCACCTGGGCAAATAAAACCAAAACTATCTGAATAACTATTTACCGATAGAAGCAAGGAAGTGTTTTGTCATGTGGGTGAACTGATCTGTTTTAATAGATATTATAAGGGAGAAAATTTTACAACAGAACAGACCTAATTGCTCATGGAAATTGAAAATAAAAGTCAAAATGTCTGTTTGACCATTGAACACTAGGGTGGTGGACCAACTATAACCAGGTGCACCACCCTGTTGACCCCACTTTTTCCATGCACCGACTGCAGAGAGGAACAGGCACACTCTATTACCTCTGAAATGACAGTGGAATTGAATTAGCCCAGGGTGGCTTAAGCATGTGGGCTTCTGTGAACCTGTTAGTGGGGTGCGAGTGCATCATCTTTCACAATCAGCTGACTCTGTGATGTACCCAAGAAAATGAGGCAGCTGTGGCTCTGCAGATGGAGCAGTGCCTCGCTGGTGAACATGTACTCAGTGGGTGAGAGACCCTATTATTAGCATTTGGACTGGAGGCTACAGGAGGACAGAGGCTGGTTTGACTCTGTTTCTCAGTGTTACAAACTGACATTTAACTGCAGCAGTAATTGTTGTAATTACTAGGGACGCAGTGTATTTGTAATTTCATGATATTGAGAGAGAAATATTTCTCAATACTATCGTGGACTGTGACGGCACCTGCCAGGATATTGCATATGGTTATTCCATTAGTTGTCGAATTTGAAACTGACCTAGCGGATGCTCCATCTTCACCTTTTAGAGCTTGTCAGGTCCATTTGGTGCGACCTGCCTCTCTTCCACCTTTCTCTCCTCTGCTCTCTCTATCCTGTGGGCTTTGCACCTCAGCTGTGTTGCATTCCAGTAATTAGCGACTCGTTTGTCGGTGTGCACAGCTGGGGTGCATCCTGATGATTACCTGTCCTCCTTATGGCAGACGCTCCGTCGTCACCGGAGCATTACCTTACTTAACTAACATAACTCGCATACCCCATATACCCTGTAACAGACATATTTTTGTGGTATGTATTGTACGCTATTTTGTTATTCACGCTGACAGTTCCTGTGCTGTGGATTTCCCTTTTCGTTCACCTGTCCCCTTGGTTAGCCTGTCTTTTCACCTGTCCATCCTCATCCTCCTGCTCTCCTGAGTCCTGCCGTCAGTTTATCGTTATACCCGTTTGTCCTGGTCTCCTCCTCCATCTCTGCCCTGCTTTGGTTACATATGTACATGGACCTTGTTATGTTGTACTTTGTGTTTTGTTCCATTAAACCTCCTTCTTTCTAAACCATAACAGAGCTGTTGTGTGGCAGCATTCCAGTTTTCCTGTTTAAAGAAATGACATGGGTGGAAAGGAAACTGACAATTTGCAAATACTGCTGGATGTAGGCATTACTTGCTTTGCTTAGGACTTAGACAGTTCAGAATACATCTCACAAAAACAGTCGGGACATGACCGTGTGCTTGAAAAAGTAGACTATGATGTTGGAAAAGCACCTCCTGTAAAGCACAGTAAAGCACAAATCACGCCTTTATCTGGCTGTAAAATGTTTCACCTGCAGTCCAGTGTGCATCTTAGCTGTGCTTCCCTCTGCTTTCTGTCTGTGATTTCAGTGATTGACTTGCCTCTGTGAAAGGAAGGAAATGTAGAATTCACAGCCCAGTGAGACGGAGGACAGTTTCTGGGACTTTACCTTCATTTTTATATAGGCTATTGTGCCTGATGTAGCTGATAAACACAACCTTGAAAAGTTATTCATCGGCATAAATCTCATCAATGTGTTCTTTGCTAAAGTTAGTACAAAGTTTCAAGGCAGTCTTTTGAGCAGGAAGCATTCATGCTGTGTGGTGGTGATAATGTTATCACTTGGCAAACCAGGAAATGTGACCCTCTATTTTGGGCAGTAAACAGCTTTATGGCGACCATCAGTTCCCATACCACACCAGAGAGATAAGGCTTTGCTTTAATCAGCAAGGAGTGCCAAACACATGTGGTTTGAATTCAAAGATTTCAAAAATAAAGTTGTACAATTTGACAGAAAAGTTGTAATGTTATGAGAATAAAGTTGCAATTTATATATTTCAAGAGTAAAATAATTTCAAGGTAAAAACAAACCCATTCTGAGACTATGTTGGTAGTATTATTATTGAATTGTTATAGTATTAATGATAGATTTACATCACTATAACACATACAGTGTTAACTGAACTTCGTTTATAGACTTTCAGTGAGTACCCACGTACCCTGCAGCGGGTCCTCCCTGACTTGTCAGGTGGTTGCATGTCAGTAAAGCAGAATGGAGTTTCAGACTGCAGAAAGCTCCATACATTGTTGCCCCAGCAACCCAACAGGAGCAGCTCTTGATAGCAGTCAGTGCTGACTAAACCCATCATATTGATGAATCTATCAGCCACTGGCTTAGGTCCCAGAAGCCCCTGGCTTTGGTCGCAGCATATTGTCAGCTCAGCTTGAGATTCAGCACCAGGAATCCTAATCTCTCACTCATGTCAAACCATCTACTGACAACTTTAATTACTGCCTCAAGACTGTAGCAAGGAGGTTTCTGAAGGTCATAGGTCAAGAGATGCACATTTTAATGTTGAATTGGGAAAATATATATTAAGTTAGTGTCTGTGCAAATGTTTTGGTAACCCTTTATTAGGTTGTCACATATTAATATCCTACAATAAAGTCCACTTAGTATCTTTTTCAGGAGCTTTGAATTACACTCAGTCTTTATCTCCGTTGTCATGAAGTGGTGATAGTTGTCATGACTACTATTAGTACAGTTAGTACAGTATGACAAGTTGATTACTCTATGTGTGGTGGTCCTATGTGGGAAGTGGGAGAGTTGTAACCCCTGTTCAAAGATAACTGGTAAGTGGACTTTGAGTTAAGATTACTTCTGGTAAAGTACTGTCGCTAAAAAGAGTGTGTCTTCCAGAAATGAAATTGTTGGTTGACTTATGAGGTAAACATTGGTTTAATTCTGAAACTGAAAAGCTTTTGCAGTGAGACCGGAGGTCCCAGAGCTCGATGTAATCAGCATTCAGGAAACACTTCTCTGCAGTGTCTGATACCCCCAGAAACCACAGTGCAATTTCCTATTTCACCCCACTGGGGATCAAAACTACTGTCTATTTGATGTGGTACCCACACATCATTTTTCTGGCTTCCTTTTTTTTTGTTTAATGCTTAAATTAACATGTCCCTTCACCATCAAGAGCTTTGTCCAGAAGCCTCACTTCTTCCCAGTCCTTGATAAGGGATCACTGCAGATCTCAAAGTCCAGACTGTTTCCTGTTCTAAGAAGTCAAACACAGGAAATGTTGGAACTGGGCCTGTAAAACTGCAGCAACAATACAGATAAAATAAATCAATGCTTGGGTGACAACAGCTTCTAAAAGACCCATGAGAGACTTACATATGTGCACAAAGGACAAACAATAAAGTGCATAATGACGATTTGTGTGACGATATATACAAAAATACCAAAATAGTGGCTCAAGCTAAATATTGTATTACACTGTGATCAGCAGGCGTAAGCGTAATGTGATGGAGTCTTTGCTCCAGTGACTAGTCAGACTGGTACCGTCAACCTTTAATTGGTTGAGAAAACCATTAAAGTTCATCCAAAGCTTTACCACTGCATTAAAACAAACACATTTCTCACCTTGTTTAAATCAGTACTTTGCTAGAGGGTAGCAACTCACCAAACTTCACTATTTTGCTATAGAACTCTTGCTAGAGGGTAGCAACTCACCAAACTATTTTGCTATAGAACTTTCAGTGTGGGCGGCATGGTGGACCAGTTACTAGACCAGCTAGACCAGTTACTGTAACATACCTACCTTTTTATTTTAAGTGGTTGTAGTTGTGATGAAATATTAGATTCAATTAAGTTAATTTTATGTTTAAATGATAGTACAGAACATTAGAGTTTAAAAAGAAGCAAATACAAGAAGATATAGTATTTCAATGTAACCTTCACACAAGAGAAAACTAAAGAGGATGTTGTTTTGCACAACAGCCTAGTTTAGTGGATTAAAGCACTCAATATTGTGGCGCGTGCACGTGTGTGTGTGTGTGTGTGTGTGTGTGTGTGCCAGTCCCTCTTAGGTACATTTACACTGGTGTGTGAGACATTGCGGTAAAGTTTTTATTATTTCTTTAATGCATTTTTATTGAATACCCTCAAAGTTCCATGATCTAAGAGTCAAACAAGCACCGTAAGAGCTGCTGTTGACCCTGCCAGTGTGGGTGTCAAGCTACATCCATTTAGCTACATAAGACTAGAGTGGTGACCTGTTGAGATTCATGTAACCTTTTTACAGTTTTACAAATGTGCAGTTTACACATCAAGCTGTGTCAATGGATTATGAAAATAGCCTAGTGAGGGCAAATGCATGTAAACAGGGGCCTTGATCTCAGGGCCATACATAGTTAAGTGACTACAAGGTATATGGATTGTATACACTGTACAGGTAGTGTGTGGAGTGAGCATACAGTACAGGACTGTAAACTTTTTCCTAGCATTAACATTCTGCACCACAGAATCCAAAGAAAATGTGTGAGAACCACCATGAATTTTAATTAAAAGGTTTTATGTTTACAGGGTCATACATGAATTGACTTGCAGTTTCTTTAGCAGAGCACTTTGCCCTGAAGTAACCAGACAAATAAAGAATATGAGGATCCTGGGCCATGAACCATTTTAAATCTGACATTAGGATCAAAGCTTTTTAAAACACTAGGGTGCATTCAAAAAACACAGCGTGATTACCAGCCAGCTGTCAGCACCTCTTCTGCCTGTCTTGTGACTTGAATGTCTAAAGGGCAAAAAGAGGTCTCGGCTGTGAAAGTTCCATCATGACACAGAACGCTGCCCAGCTCCTGTAGCTCTGTGAGCAGAGGCCGACAGTCGACTAATGACTCTCGATGAGGGTTCCCTGCAAACAGCCTCATGAATTAGTCATCACCTTCTCTTGACCTGTGCATTGATACAATCTGATCCAGTCTCAGCAGCCTCCTGAGGACCAGAGAGGTTATGTAAGTTAAGGCATAGCAGACTGAATGGAAAAGATGCCGAATGATCCCACGTATTGCAGTTGAGAGCTGCAGAGTAATGACTGATGGTGGCTCTCTGTTGTTAATGTGCAAGTTGTGCTGCCATGTAAATATATGTGATGCACTGGAATTGCCACACTGCAGCTCTTGTGCTTGGTGGATTGGTAGTGATTAAAGATATGTGTATTTTATGAACAATAACAAATTTTGCATATACTAAGGAACTGTGATCCCACATATGTACTGTAGAAGCCTTAACCATAAAACTGTGAAAACCCACACACATCATTTGTCACAAGCGCAAATCGGTTCCCCCATGGTAGCTTGAATGCAGGAAGCCAGATAACTGCTAGGCTAGGGGTTTCTAGTTATTATGCATGTGCACTAATAACAGCGAAAACTAAAGGTCCGTGCACAGCAGGAAGAGCAAACTGACAATTTTGTGATATGTCGATTGCTCTGGGGATTGTAGCTGTTATTGGCAGTATACGGTATCAGTTATTAGATAAATGTACGTCAAGGCATATAAAGCAAAGGCAGTAATTATACAGCAGCATGGGCCTTATCACTGGTGTATTATGAAAAATTATAATATGGTAAATGCTCTTACATAGCACTTTTCTATGCATTGATAGGCACTCAAACACTTGACGTTATTTTCCATTTACACATTCTCACACACAACCAACCCCCACCCCCTTATGGGGATGTCAGGGACAGAACAATAAGGCAGAGGAGTTTTAAAGTTCAAAAAAGATGGGCCTTTTTTATTCACCCACAAATAAGGAAAAATACTAACATCAGTATCAAACTAACTGGGCCCTAAAATAGGTCAACAAAAGATAAGGAAACTCAAAATACATCAAACTAACCTGCACAGTGCCTCAATCAAAAACAACCCACCTAACAAATGGGGGAACATGCTGTATATATAGTATAGTATACTATATATAGTGTAGTATATACTGGCTGGCCAAACCAATAACACACACAGGGAATGGACAAAGACACTAACTAAATAATCTACCAATAAACACTGAACAGGCAGTCTAATAACAATTACATTTATCTTTAGATAATCACCTTTATTGGCCAAGTATGTTACACACAAGGAATTTATTTCCAGTACAGAACCGAGGCAGCCATCTGCGGCACCAGCTCAACCGATGGCTTTAACAATCAGGGGGCAACTTGGGGGTTCAGTGTGTTGCCCAAGGACACTTCAACATGTGGACTGCAGGCACCGAGATTCAAACCTCTGACCCTCTGGTTGGGAGATGTAAAAAAACAACATAACTCGACAAATAAAGTTAACATAGACTACAAACAAATAAACAATGTATTTCTCCCAAACTCCCCCTTTCCTGTATTAGGCACTTGGTACAGTCCAGGCCTATTAAGCCTGCTGCTGCCTCAGTCCAATCAGAGTCTTTTTGTTGGGCTCACCCCCATCCATGGACCAGGAAATGGTAACTGAAAAAGAACATTTACACACATTAGCAATACTATATAAACAAAACGTGCATGCTTCATTGATTAACTGTGTATGTCTAATGTCATATCAAATGCCTAACAGCTACCTACAACTTAAATCTACACACATGAACAAAGAAAACAAAATATTACATAGCTAATGCCACTGCTGGTGGTGGTTCAGGCCCTCACATAGTGAAGGCCTGAACCACCACCAGCTGAGGCCTTCACAGGGTAATTATTACTGATGGAGGGTTTTTCCCATTCCAGAAAGGCTTCGGTCCAGCCTTTACAAGTAAAGGAGAGAAAACTCAGTACATGTTCCCCAAGTTACATTAGTCAAGGAAGCTAAATAGTTAGTTACGTTAATACTGTAGTAAATAAATGGTGAAATATAAAAATTATCAGTCCGCTTCAGATCTGGTAGGCTCATCATTATCAGAAATTCTCACTAAATGTTGGTGAAAGTTTGGTCGGTTCTGTAGCACTTCTAATAAACCAAGGGCTTAATGTTGCTCACTGCGAATCTTCACAAAGTCTTGCAGTTTGCTTTAATTTATGCCATCAGTCTTACAAGTCTAGCATATTTGTTTTTTGGCATCTCATGTTTGTGAATAGATTTACTTTATCACTTGCTTTATGAATATTAGAGGTCTTCCACATCTTTAAACTCAATTACTAAAACAATATGCTGTGCTAATGGAAAAATACTCTCATTCATTACCTGCTTGTGTTTTATGATGCCTGCAATAATGACTGCACATTATGTTACCGAAGGATCTTAATGAACAGAATGAAATGTAAAGGGGTCCACAGAGCACAACACGAACTGTAATTACTAAGTCCTACAGTGAAAAATTGTGAAAACAAATGGTGAACTGGGTGACGTTTTTGCCACACAAGGCACAACATAATTTCAAATCAATAAAGTTATTTCCCCAGTGCCTTAAAATAATAATCAGGAGCTTTTCATGAATATAAATACCCCTATTGGTATTCCATTGCTGTCTTTTGTAATACCAAAGTGATTAAACCTACTTACAGCTTAGGGTATACTGTAAATATATGAAAGCTTTCATGTTTGTTGTTCCACACTGCCAGTTTGTTGGCATCCAAGAGGAACTGGCATGTAGAATGTGCAAAGCAGCGCCACCTACCAAGACTAAAGAAAACCAAATTATACCTCCACATATTCCATCCATCCATTATCTATACTACTTATTCGTGATTAGGGTCACAGGGATGAGGGCTTGACCCTATCCCAAGTGACACGTTTATCACAGACTATGAAATACCCAACTGAGCATTCACGTAATCACTGCGTTCACACAGCCACACAGGGTCATATGGGATGTAGGAACGCTGAGGCTTGAGAACGCATCACGGCCCGCTGTGCCTGAGAAGTCACATAAGAGTCACAATCTGTGCTGCTTCTGCTTCATAAGGTGTCAGCAGGCTTGGACAGATGGGAGTGAGAGCAATGTCATCTGGTCACGTTGTGGCAAGAAGGCCGTCAGGGCATCCTTTGTGTAATTAGATAGATGGTCTCTATGGGTTAGCTGGTGAACTGACACCGACACCTGTGGCCAAGAGCCGATGATGAGCAACAACATTTTATCAGTATTAAAACTTGCCCCGTTTGCTCACCTAGACTAGCAAATAAAGAAGTTTAAAAACACCATACAAAAATATTACTATGCTTATTTTTTGTCTTCTTCTTCTCAAAAAAGTGTTGTCAGACATCAGATTATAATTTGAAAGAATGTCTTAATAGGAGAGACACAGGTTGCCAGTCAAGAAAGAGTCCTATCACAAACACCTGAGACAATTAGATGAATCATCAGTATAAATGAATTTATGAATCACCTAGCAGAGCATCTATAAGCTTAGAGAAATAACTAATTATTCAGAATGTAACTAAGGGTTTCTAATGTTTTGACTGACACATTTTCATGCCCCTTCAGAAATGTTATCAATAATTGTTCATTATGGACCCTGAGCAGGTTTTTTTTTGTTTTTTTTTTTTTACTAACTCTGCAGCCGCAAAACTTTCACATCTCTTCTCTCTCTGTTTCTTTTTTTATTATCAGAGACAGTGTTTATCCTCTCAGGTTTTCTGCAATTGCCATTTAATTGGCTGTTTTGATGTTCTGATATACCAGAGTCAGTTTAATTGGCTCATACTGTGCTTACATTTTTTATTGAGGAGGATATTTCTGGTCTGCTTTAACTCAAAAGTCTACAGTATATGTGCTGCAAATGCTGTTTAGAAAGGTGGATGTAGTCCTGATTGGTCTGTTGGCTTTAATTAAATGCACCTGCTGAATTGCTATACATTTCTATATAAATATTACCCTTTTTTAATCATATTAATTCAGCCTCTTTGGGTGCTTTAGGATGAATTAATAAACGAAACAAGGACAGATTTCTTACTTAAAGTGTAATCCTGCTTAGTATCCAATAGTGGACCCGTGTTTGCAGTTTCTCTACAGTATATGAGTTTTTTTTTTCTTTTTTAATGTTATTGCCTGAAAGATTTACATGTGCCTCTGGTGAGTTCAATTACCCACCAGAGACAGATTTTGCCAGCAGTTGCTGCATGGCTTGTTTTAATCTTGGACCCCTGGATTGTGTCCATATTCATTTCTGACTTGACATCGTATATTTCTCATCTTCAATTACATTAAACCTTCACTTGCCTTTTGTTGGAAAGCTTTGTCTCGTACTTCTTTGGCCTTTCCTTCTATCTCTTTATCTGATTTGGGATGGGAAGGGTTATGGAGGGCAAAGAGTGCACCCCAGTAATGTGATTAAACCAGATGGAATGGATGACTGGGGAAACTGGGAGGTTGAAGAGAGTCAAACATGGAAGAAGGAACTGACAGACAGAGGAAAGATGGCTGGATGAGGGAGGCGGAGGAGGGCTCTGGCACTGCATTATGCATCGTGGATCATCAGCCTGGGCGGCTTGTTTTATGGGCTGGTGTCAAGGGTGTCACTCCTGCTTCGCACTCTGTGGTGATGGGCCTGTTGCCATGGCAGCAGCTAAGCAACTCATTAGCAAATATTACCCTTGGCCCATTGAGAGAGAGCAGGGCGCTGACTTTGACAGACAGCAGACATCAAATAATAGGCTTACTATTGACAAAAAGTGAGATACCAGCATGTGAAAACCTCTGTAGGAAAGAGAAGGTGGTATTGGACATGTACATAAGAAGTCATTTGAATTCATTTTGCAAGATCTTCTTGTCGTTGTCTGTCCATGTTACAGTCTTAATGCCTCTTGTGCTACCAGACCTTCATTTGAGAAAATATTAAATATTCTGATTTTCGTTTTGGAAGAAAACTGCATCAGATTCATTACACTCAGATAATAGCTGTGGTGTATGCAGACTGGTAATGTGAATTTATGCATATTTCCATCTGCTATGCCAATACTGTAATTGGTTTGTTGAGATAAACAGCTGGTGGCACTAATTTACCAGTCAGGTACCATTTAAACCACCACAGAAGAAGAGGATGCATGAGATAATAGTAGGGGCCAGTCAAACCTCAGTAAAAAAAAAATTAGAAATCACGTTGGAAAGTGGGCATTTGTGTTTGTTTCATGTATTCATTTGAGGAAGATTGCAATCTCTTTTTACACCACACAGATTTTTTTCTTCTCTGTTTCTGGCAGTTTTTATTAAAAGTTTAAACAAACAAACATTTTTGGGAGACTATTTTCAGCTGTTTATTAATAACAGTTGGTGTTCTAATGAATATTTGTGGCAGTAGAATGGTGTGTGTGTGTGGTCGCACCCAGTTTAACAGCATGACTCACTGATGTGTTTTTAATAGTTTTTGACAATAATGGAGCTCTGTGGCTCAGAGGAATAAGATACGCAGGCAGTACACGTAGCTGGGTTTGATCTTTCTCATAAACTGTCTGACAGTTTAAAAAAAAGATGATCACCAGCCTGTCAGTACAATAAGTGTACTCTACATATACTGTATGTCTTGAATATTATTTTGATCAAGCATCTTCAGTTGTAAACTAACCAGAAGATACAGGTTGAATATTAATTTTGTCAGTCTACACTATATTACATGGATGTAAGTCTAATGAACCTGTTATTGTGTAAGCAGATTTCAAATGTCTAGAGTTCACTAAACTAAACCAACATATGCAGTAACCTTCAAAACTTCAGTCACCTAAACTGCACCTTTTTCTTCCTCTGCAGACATGATTGGCTGCTTGTGCGACCGACTACTCCTTTACAGCAGTTCTATGTGGGGAAATGGTGGAGAATCTTCATTAACAGGTGAACACAGCTGAGAAAACAACATCAAACATAACATTTGAGTGCAAACATATCCTGAAAAGGCGTCCTTTTAGTCTCACAATCACACATCAGTACGTACAGCTGGAAGAGAGCTCACCCTAGGTGTCTGCTCCCTGTAATGGAAAATGGTGTATAATCAAGAACAGAGATGGTGAGCTAATGAAAAGGGTAGCAGGGTAACATTTTCAGAGTGACACCTGAAGTAGGATGACATTTACAGAGGAGAAGCCCCAAAGACAGCCTGTTAGAAGGGACCTCTGTATGTTACGTATATGGGAGCAGCACAGGAGAATGTGAAAGCTGCTTTCAACATGAGTCAGACTCGTTGGCATAGCCAGTGGTTTTTGTCTCCAGGTAGTGGTCTGTTTGGCTGGAATATGTTACACAGATGGAGGATGGTTGATATCAAATGTAAAAATAAACACAAAAAAAAGTTAAATGTCATAAATAGTATTTCTAAAAATTGATATTCATTGCACAATATCTGAATGTCACCAATGAGCACATCACTGAAGTATTTTGAGTAAAGAGTTTTGTTAAACAGATTCATTTAGAAATATTTTGATTTATTTGAGTGCCTGCCCTCTGGCAGCCAGGACATCAGAGCTTGTTCATAAAAAAAACAACCATTATATTTTTTCTCTGTACCTTAATCAGTAAAATGGTCACGTTAATGCAAAAATAATGTTGGGTTTTCTGCAGGTTTTCAAGCACTAACAGTTCTTGATGCTTGTATGATGCTGACAAGAAATAGTATTCAAAGAATCTGTTTGAAGTAAGATAAAAACCAGCACACTTGCACCTGTGGGTTTGGATGTTTTCAATCATCTGGTAGCAAGAATGAGCCAGGTGTTGTCAATCAGCTAATGAAAACCAGTACAGATACCTCAAAATTATACTTAAGTTCAGAACTTGAGTAAATGTACTTTACTTAACTGTTCACCTCTGTGGCTTCTTCTACTACAAACAAATAGTTTGTAGCAGAAGTAGCGAGGCCCCAGAAACAGCAGCAACAGGAGGCGGGGGTACAGGGTTGTATGTAACCACAACACACAATATGAATCCATGGCATGATGCACTAAAATGACTCATGCTTGCTTAATTATGAGATCCAGTCATGTCAAGGTACATTAACTTACTTTACTTTATAATTTGGTGAAATCCCAACATTTGCATCGGCAGTATATAACTGAAGCTGTTGCAAAATGAAAGACTGCAGGAGATAGAGAACAGATAAATATTCCAGATGTTCAATTGTATTAAATGCCTGATGCAAATGGATGATTCATTGACAGAATGACTGCTGTTCAAACACAATGTACTAAAGTTAGAAACAGCCAAGAAAACTAATAGTATGTCCTTACTGATGGTATGATTTCAAACAAAAACCCCATGTCATCTGTAAAGCATATGGCGTTCTTGTATATTTTGACAAAGAACTTTGATAACCGTGTGTTTTTGTGTAAAAGCAGAGACAACTGTGAGCCATGAACTTTCCCAGTAAATGCTGAAGCTATGACTTTATAGGAGAGAGGCACTGAAATACACACACAACCGCATACAGTATAAAAGGTCACACACTTGTGAGTGTTCTTCACTCTGAAACCTTTATCAGGCACATTTCCTTTCAGAAGTCTGGCATTTCTTCTACATCAAAAGTAAATATATTGAAGTCATCTAACTTTGGGTTAACCACCTCGTAAGGTCATGCCAAGAGCATCACATTCTGTGAAACTTCGTGAAACACAGGGATTAAACCTGCTGGCATGACAGTCTACTCAAACTGCAAGACATTTTCTCACAGTGACATGTCTGCTGAGAGGGAATCAGGTCGCAGGAGAGAAGCGGATCAAGGAAGAGAACATTTCCCTGCCACATGGGGGACTTAATCAGCACAGCTGACTGTGGACTAACTCTGCAGAATGGAGGGTAGTGGGGTTTTGACCTTTGATGCCCATGTCAGTGCAACAGCTGTGTATTTTCCTTGATGATAAATGTGTTAATAAGTGTCTAATGGCCCTGGCCTCAGTGGGCTGACAGTGGGCTCTGCAACAGATGTTTTCGCAATTCTTTATTTGCTTTAGGTTGATGATTGGGGCCAAGAACAGGGAGACCAGCTGGTTAAAAAGTGGAGCAGAATATCTTGTAGGGTGGAGGACTGAGTAGGCAAAGTTTTAATGGCGATGCATGTTCCTGAAATTTCCAGTAACTATAATGCACATTTTAAAAATCTACCTATTTAGCAGTTATTATAAATGTCAACGCATGGTTTGTAGTACATTATATGCAGGTAAAACTGTGTAATACTATGTATTTGTCAACATCTATTAGTGGAGGCTTCTATATAAACAGGTAATAATGGACAATAGAGAAAAGCAAAGTTATGTTATACAGTATGTGTTCATAGACAATCTAATCATAGAATCTGTGTCGAATCAAAGAGCAAGTCACTAATCAATATTAATCTTTTTTAGCAAGATCACAAATCTGATTTGAGTTCCTCTTAGATTTCAGCTTAGGCTCTATTCCACACCATAGTGTGGTGCTAATGTACCAGTAGTTGTTTGGGGGGTACTATTACCAGAATAATAGTTTAGTTCGCTAGCTAGCGACACAGGCAAACGTGGGATACTGTGTTTCAGGTTGTTTTAGTGCTTGTAGAGGCTGCCTCCATACTACAGACACTTGGCTAGAATACATGAATGTGTCCCCAGTGAGCAACCATGGGCTCTACTGCTTCTTGATTACATTAAGGTGGCTAATTGTAAATGTCCTGATGTATGTTCATGTTTCTCAACCTGTTAGGACTCAGACAGTAGAGGCACAATGCCTTTAATGTCCATCTTGGGTGTTTCTAGAAAAAGTGCTTTCATGCTATTGTTTAGGATTCAGTTTTGATGAACTATGTTGTGTGTGTGCATGTGTGACCCACCAGAATTTAGAATCAGAACTGAATTTTGAGGGTCTTAATTAGAGGCAAATGGAAGGTTTTCTGTGTTGGAGCTTCTCTTTGTCATTCAGTCTGAGAAAACAAGTGGATTCTAACAAAAGACATCACAGTTTGAGTGTGCGTGTGTGTAATATTTGTGCTCATCAGTGGTTGAGGTTGTTCTGGTGTCTTTAAAGACTGTGACCCTTTTCCAGACGTCTGAAAGCACAGTTCATGTTTGAGTTGTCTTTTCCTGTACAATCAGTGTATTCTCATGTGCTTTCCCATCAATAATTTGATCATAGGCTCATGTTATTGCTTCTGCAGAAACTGACAACATAACATTTGTTTTGAATGATGACACTTAATGGTTTATGTCTCTCTGTGCACCCACTATTCTGACGGATGAGACACATGCCGCCGTCTCCAGCTCCTTGGTCATAGTATCTCTACATCTTATTGTCTCATAAGTCATTGGGCTTCTGAAGCACTCGCTGTTGCCCTGATGCCTCTGTGCACTATGCTATGTTTCTGTTAGCTTTTCATTACATTAACAAATAGTAGTTTTAATCGATCTTTGTAAAGACTCGAGCTGAATGCATGAATGTGTCCCCAGTGAGCAACCAGGGGCTCCAGATAGGTGAACAGCTACTGTTGTCGCATTCATGCATGAGAAATATGAAAATCCTTCTCAATCCTTGATCTTTCCTCCATGCATCGATTTTTATCTGTTACATGTTGCTTTCATGGGCGCACACACGCACACAAAGCTGTGCTCTCATGCGTCATCCTTTGTCCTCTTAGTCTGTCGTTTGCTTTCTGCTTCTTTGTGTCACTCTTTCTCTCACTGCCACTCATCCGCTGCTTTACTTTCTTTCACTCTCTGACAGTAAAACCATTTCAAGGTCCTTTGGTCTTAAAACACCAGTGGCTGTCATGTCAGGTGCACCAAGGTAGTGAGGAGTGGAACTTGTTTACTGCCGACCACAAGAAAACTCCATACAAACACACTTGCATACAGTCAGATGCACATTGACATGCACGCTGTTGACAGATTCATTTGCAGAGAGATGGCTTATATACTGCCAAAATGTATAAACATGCTGACAGGATGTATGCCCACAGTCTGTATCAGTAACCTGTGTGGCACTTACAGGCCAGTGCTCACAGATGCACAAATTTCTGTCCAAATGCATGTATGTAGTTAAATTAATCTTACTAATTTATTAGTTTTCATACCAATAAATGGGTCAATTCACACATACAAGAAATAATTTGTTAGTTTTTGTGGTATTTAGCCATGCAGCTCTGCATTTATCTGATCCATGTTAGATATGATGAGTTATGTATCAATAATGCTAACTGTAAGTTATGTCCCTTTTAGACCTGCACTCGTTTCCTTTAATCTGACAGGGTGTTCATTCATGTATAACCTATTACTTTCATACATACTACTTTCAACATGGCACAAGTTTGAACATGCAGTTGCAATAACAGATTGCACCATATTACCACTGTTGTGTGTAATGGCCATATCAAACATGGCAGTCTGGGTGTCTGCACATCTCTTGTGTGTGTTTGTCTTTGTGTTGCTCAGCTCATAAAAGACATGATTGTCTTTAATGACATCCTAAACAGCAATAACATGAGGAAAAAATTGTCCTGGAACACACTCATCATCTGCCATGTTGTAGTAAGAAAACTCTCCATCCTGTGTGTATAACAAATAATTCAATTCAGTTTTATTTGTATAGCACCAAATTACGACAAATGTTGTCTCAGGACACTTTACAAAGTAAGGTCTAGACCTTACTATTATTATTATCATAGAGGAAAAACCCAACAAGTGAGGCTGGGCGCTTGATAGCTAAAGGCTCTGCCTCCCATTCTGCTTCTGTGGACTCTAGGAACCACAAGTAAACCTGCACTCTGAGAGCGAAGTGCTCTGTTGGGAGGATAAGGTTCTACGAGGTCTTTAAGATACGATGGAGCCTTGTCATTAAGGGCTTTGTATGTTAGGAAAAGGATTTTAAATTCTATTCTGAATTTTACAGGGAGCCAGTGGAGAGAAGCTAATATGGGAGAGATATGATCTCTCTTGCTAGTTCCTGTCAGTACTCTGGCTGCAGCATTTTGGATTAACTGGAGGCTTTTTAGGGAACTATTGGGACATCCTGATAGTAAAGAGTTATAGTAGTCCAGCCTGGAACTAACAAATGCATGGACCAGTTTTTCAGCATTACTTTGAGACAATATGTTTTTTGATTTTGGTGATATTGCACAGGCGAAAGAAAGCAGTGCTAGAGACTGTGTGATTTAAAGGACATATCCTGGTCAAAAATGACTCAGAGGTTCCTCTCAGCAGTCCTGGAGGCCAGAGCTATGTCATCCATAGTAGCTATATGGTTAGACATCAGATTTCTAAGGTTTTCAGGCCCAAGTCAAAAAAGAAAGTCTTAAATCTAATCTTGCCTACTCACTGTGGCTCTCTCATGGGTAAGTCTGAATGGAGCTATGAGGAACATTAATGTAAAAGTGACCTACTGTATGTCTGAATGACAGAGAGCGGTCACTTTAACAGACTCATGAAGCCAGCAGTATTATGTATCATGTCAGAAAAAGGCTTTACATTATAAATTACCTTGAACAGTTTTCATCAGAATTACTGTCCAGAAAAGAAATAGTCCCCATGAAACCTCATAGAGAGGTGTGTCCTGAGTTTTTCAGTACTCACCACAGATAAACCTCCACTGCACTGGAAGCAGAGGTTTTCACAGGAACATATCTCAGCACATAAAACCAAAACACTGTACAGCTCGGTCGTAAGTGAGAAAATGTTCTGTACATCATGCTTTAGCAGGACAGAGCGCTTGCAGCGCGGCATGAAGAGTCATGAAAATGTATTGCGTCCCAAGAGTTGCAAATGATATGGAAATTATAATTATTACCAGTTATTTTTCATTTTAATAAAAGAAATCATTTGAAGGCATGGAAAGTCATACTTAAAAACTAGGAAAACTTTGTGTACAAAACACATTCATTCAGATATTCAGTGCCACATATTAAAGCATTTACAAAAACATTAGGCTGAAAACAACTTTCATGCATTATTTAACTTTGATTTCTTTATTCCTTAATGCCCCAGTGGAACATAATCCATTTAGTCCCTTAGGTGACCTTGGCCCACAAATGAGTCCCTTTCTTACATTATTAGGCAAAACATATTCCTCTGTTCATTCAGCCTCTGCCATCGATGCTCCATTAGTCACGACTACTATCATGTGATGGACATAAAAATGATTCCATTGTTAATCACTCAGTCCAGTGTTGTACTGCTTACTCAGTACTTTACAGCTTCGTAAAAGTGTTTGACGTAGCAACATTAATCATAAATATGTTATCAATAATATTATTGCCTCAAGATATAAAGTCATCTTAACACGCACCTTGCTGATGCACAATGATAAATTAAATGCAGACATTATTGTGTTTATAGTAACTGTCCCATGCATATTCTATTATCCCAGAAGGTTTCAAATCAAGCCATTTGTAGGCGGCAACCAGTACATGCAGACGTACACTGACACATCCTTGGTGATATAGTCCATAAAGAAAACCTAAATTCACCTGCTTTCAGTTCCTTCATACAAGTGTTTCCAGCCCTTTTGAAATGTGAGAAGTAACAGAGAAAATGCACTTTGATGAATTCTTAATATCCTACTGTGATTATCTCTACAGTTGCTTTATGTGTACCAACAGTTTTGACTTGGAGGTGCATTTCTAGACACATTGTGCTACAGAAGCAATGCTGTCGATGAGAATTATTGCATTTTACAGTGAAGGCCCCCCCCGGGATATCATTACTTTAAACCCTCCTGCAATACATCAATTTCTAATTAACATTTGCATACTAGATCATCGGGGGATGCCTAAGAGGAGGGACAGAGGGCTGCAGAAGATGCACTCACATACATTTATGCTAATTAATTGAAATAAAATGAGCCTGGAGCTTAAGATTGGGTGGAGCAATAGGATGCTTCAACATCCAATAGGAGGGACAGGGTGGATGCCTGAGTGCTGTTAGCGACGCCCCGTGCATCCAAAAACACCCACACTCTGAAGACCCGAGCTACAGAGTGGAAGGAGAATGTGGAGGATGTTTGTGCTGTTTTGTCCCAGATAGCACTGCTTGCAGTACAGCTTGGTTACCATAGTAATAGCATCCATGTGGCCCATATTCATCCAGGTAATTTTGGGGTGAGATTTAGCCTGTTTGGGCCAGGTAAAGGCGATAGGAAACAAACAGTTTATAAGATGTTTTGGATTGCATGGTTGCAGTGTACTGTATGCAGGACAAATGAGGCCACAGTTCATTTCATAGAAAACATGAGCCTCATGAACGTTACATGCCAATAGCTATAACACTTGAACTGGCCTCACAGACTTTGATTTCTCTCGCTTTGACTGGTAACTTAAAATCTGATCAGTAATGTTGTGTTCAAAAAACATAAATGTTGACACTGTGCCAGTCTAATATGTTCAGATATAGATGGAGGATAAGAACATTAACAAGGTAGGTGTATTCTAGGCTGGGGAGGTCACGACCCCCTGGGGGAGACTCTGGATACCTCTCATACCAGATCAGTCTATAAAATGCTTTTCCCACCAGTTTCTGAGAAAGGTATGTGGCTCCTTAGCTTCTAGAGGTTCCATTTTTTCACCACCACCACCAAAGCAGGCAGTATAAAACCTGCTTTGCTCTGGTGTTTTTTGAGCAAGTCTTTTTGAGGAAATGTGATGCCCAGCCATACAATGCATAGCTACCTAAAGGAACAGACTAGTAGCTGCATAGCTGGGTTTTATTTCTCTGTGGATTCACAACTCAAGCAAGTATTCACATTACAGAGCTTGGATTCATTTCAATGTGACCACAAACTGCAAGTATAATTTTAAAAATACAATGAGCCTCCATCACAACATCAGGGGCCCACCTCAGATTTGTGGTGGTATGTTGTTTGTTTTTTTGTGCTGTAGGGAGGTCAAAGATCAGAATGAGGCATATTTATTTTAAATACAAATGTTGGCATATGAGATATTGTAACTGAGAGATGTACAGCGAGCTATGTTGTTGGGCCCCCTTGGTCACAGCAAAGCATTTATGCACCATTCCAGAAATGTCCATTAAAAACCAATCAACAACATTTAGCTGATAAACAGACAGCTGGAGGTCGATCCATAATCCCTACCCCTCAGTTTCATCTTGGGAACAATTGCCCAGCAGTGCAGTGAGGTAATTTGAATGATATAATCTCAAAAGGTTGGAAGATTTGATGTATAGTGTTAGCATCCTACCAAGCTTTAGTATTGTGGTATGTGTATAACGCTGCTGGGAGGAGGCAAGGAGACAAATGAGGCGCCATGAGTTTGCTCCAAGCCAAAGGTCTGTTGAAATAGACATGCAATGACTTCTCTAGTGATTTTGTTGTTGCCTTATCTTAAATTGGAGTTAGGAGCAAAGCAGATGATAAATTCTACTTTATATGCAGATGTGCTAATGCAAGCAATTTTAAGTCAAGAATTGCACTCTGGGCAAATTGTCTAATGCTTATGAAGTAAGCAGCTACAAAAACAACTCAAACTCCTCCTTAGTGATAACACCAATACAGCTACATATGTTAGCAGCTGGACTACTTTGCAAAAGTTTAAATGTTCAACAGGAAACAATAAGGCCCAAATACGAGACAAACAAACTCTCTCAGGCTCATTTAGGCAGATGACAGTGTTTTGGTAACAAAGCTTCCTTCCATGTTTGAGAATTTGGCAATGAGGTGGAAGTGAAAACCCACTTATACTTTGGAACTTTTAGCTAAACATGATAATATAGCAACACAGACTGTACATTCTTTCCAAGCATGAGGATCTGTTGGCTATCCTAAGTCATTATCCACCTCTCAGTATCTTTAAATTGAAGTGTTTGGGCGTTGTTCTCTGTATTTAAAGATGCAAAAACATACTGTGAAATGTCACTTGTCACTCTGCGGTTCCCCTCAACCCTATAAAATGTTTTAGCAGCTTTTCAGCTCATCAAGCTGCTTTCCTAGCACTAAACAGTAAGAAAGTTGGTGACTAGCTGGCGAACAGAGTATAACATTTGTCAGTTTAAGAACCAGATATTTTTCTCAGAAGCTGGTAAGGAGAGTGAATATTGGACTTATAGGTGACCAGGTACAAGACTCCAAATGAATGCGAATGTTGCTCGGTGCTGGCTGGGTATACAAGTCATGTCCTGTGGCAAAAAAAAAAAAAAAAAAAATCTATAAATGCAGCTTTATATCAAAGCATCATCTCATTCCTAATATTTGGCTGAACTCTAACTGTTCTCAATTAGTGACAAAATATACAGATTTTTAATGATATTGCTAAGATAACATTTTTAATGTGGCAACAAGCGATAGCCAATTAAGTTTCCTGGTAACAACATCGATGTGTCTGTAACACTAGTGTCACTGACCTCAGGCTGCTGCATACTATCAATCATTTTAACAAGGCAACCATATCGGGGGTCAGAATATTTACATCATTATTTGGGCCTAATTGTCAGCTCACTATGTTTTGGGTCACATTAAATAGGCACAGTAAATTCATAAGAATAGCCTCGGTGACACTGGGTATAGAGGTACATCAGTGTCCCACTGCTTCACTGTACCAATACGTGGATAAAGGACAACAGAACTGTTTCACAGTAATGTTCTTAAATATGATTCATCCCCTTGTACTAGGATGAATCTACTCTCCCTTTGGGATGAAATTTCATGTTGTGTGTCAAGATGAAGCAGAGTAATATGCTTCGATTATCTAGCAATGCACCGAATATTTGAGTATCTCCAAGGAATGCTAATCACTCTTCTATTGGATTTTTCTGTGACGCCTGCCATTAATCCTCACCACAGTCATGTGTGATGAAACTGCGACACTCTTTTGAACATAATTAACTCCCATGATCGTTTTTGAACCTCACTGCATTGAGTGTTCTGATGGAGAGAATTTACACCAGGTTATTGTGAGTATTTAATGGACTCACAAGTGTCAATTAATGGAGAGAAGCTTTTCATTGGGCTTTCTTTTCATGTCCAGTAGCCCCTGTTTTATTAAAAAGCACTTATCCCAAGCCTCTGCTTTTGAAATGAATGGTTTCTAAGGCATTACAATAACCCGTGTCCTGTTGTGATTTGCCTGAGGGTGCTAGACCTCCATCTTTGTGACATTAGACCCATCTCTGCCTCTGATGTGACTTCAGTGCTTCAGGAAATGATTTCGTAGATGAGAACAAATAATATGTTTTTGCTATGTTACACCGCTTCTGAAATTCTAGACTTTGAAGAAACAATGTACTACAATTTCCCAAACATATAGATGATAACTGAAAGGAAAGGCCAACATAAAGGGTCTCAGTAAGGAGCTGGGCCCCCACGCGCCACCAGAACAGCTTCAGTGCACCTTGGTATTGACTCTCCAAGAGTTATTCTTGCAAAAGATGTAATGTTTTGATGATGATGGTGGAGACGTTGTCTAACACATCGCTCCAACATCTCCCATATGTGTTCAACTGGGCTGAAACCTGGTGACCGGTAAGGCCATTGTGTCTGATTCACCACGTTTTCATCCTCATCAAACAGTGAGTGACCCCCTCATGCTTTATGAATGAGGGCACTTTAATTTGTCCCCTGTCTGTATCTTCCTGTGCTAAAGTTGTTCTAAGTTAGTACTTCAACATAATTACATCATACTTACTGTACTTCTGACTTTGCATTGTGTCTGTAACATTAGGTCCCATGCATTCATTTTGATTAAGCCCCCATGAAGACATATTTGGCAAGTAACTTTGCAGCTAAATGGGACTTGGCAGATTCTTGAACTCTTGCCCCTGACATCCCAACCTGACCATTAGGTGTCAAAGAAGTACAAGGTAGGCTACGGAATAGTAGCCCACCTCCAAAACAATCTGCTTGCTCGTTCACGTTGGCGAGCTACTTTTCTGTGGCCCACCCTGTACAATAACTTGAAAAAGAAGCAGAAGCCCTTTGAATGGCAGATATTCTGTGTCAGTCGTTTTTCCCATTTTCAAGTGACTGAACTTGTTTGCTGCCTAATCAGGACATCAAGTACAGCAGAGAAAACCTCTCTACAGGTTTGACCATGAAAGCTACAACTCATTTGACCCATGCACTGGTTTTAAGTCACCCTCAGTTTGTAGTGAAGAAGAGTACTAGGGGAATACTTGGATATGGAAATGGGCTCCATGTGATCTGGGAACATTTTCAGAAGCCAAAACCTTCAAACAATGGTTGTTTTTGTGTGATGAAACGCCTGGTTTTCAGTGCTGTTTTATAATTGAACACTGAAGTACATCAGGAACAGGTGAGGTTGAGGATAAAAGGAAAAAATTCGACACTATCTACATTGTCTCATAACGGGTCCAATCATTAACCTCAGTATGATAGTCAGCTGCAGTTAATCAACAGCTCAGACATTTCACCTCTGCAAACCTGCTATCAAATTTGTGTATTGTGTCTGTTTTTATTTTTGGCTCTGGTGATGAGCGCTGACATCACAGCATCTGGCTGAACAATTATTCCCACAGTACCCAGGAGAGCATGCAATTATGTTTCCTCCCCCTCTTAAGCAGTGCAGCACACAGCTTTCTAATTCAGTGTCTCCAGAGAAGAAGCGGGGTGCTGAAATCACAGCATGGGGACAGATTGCGGAAAACGACAGGTTGTTAGATGTTAATGTTGAACATTTTTTTCTAAGCCCATACTATATACTGTATATAGTCAATGGTAGCACTTGAGTCCAGTCTTGAATTCAGTGTCCAAAAAAGGTCTGTGTCAGATGTATGTTTCACTCAGATTTGTTTTGATCTTCACCAGTATGTTGCGATATGAGCCTGTCTTTATGTATAAAAGTTATAAGAAAGAAACTGGCACGTTTGTCACGTCTGTTTCACCTTTTGCTAACAGGACAAACCTGTATAAACTCCAGTGTTAAAGTTGTCAGACTATTTGAATTTGCCTGGATTAAAAAAAAAAATCAAGTAAACCAAGCACCAGCTGTGGCATTTGCTTTGACAGATCCAGTCAAAAGAAAGTTTGTAAACCATATTTACTGAGCCTAATCTAACTAATTCAGATTTAGTTGCCAGCTCATCACCTGCTTTGAAGGACTATTGTTTTTTGAATCTGTGGCACCGGTAGGAATTGCCATAGTATGAGTGAAGTTCATGGGCAGGCGCATTCTAGATGTTTGATGCGGTGACAGGGTGGCAGCCATTTAACTGATCACTGTTAAATATTCATCAGGTCAGTCTTCCAGAGTTTGCTCAGCCTCTAATCAAAAAGCATGGTGGACATCTTAGGTAACTGATGGGTAGCTAATGACTTGGTGATTAATAGCCTGGCACTCGCATAAATGTGGCTGATCTAAAGATGAGAAGGGGGGCTGAAAACAAAGACCCCGCAATGTTCTATGATGCATTCAAGGCCACGGAACATTGATGAGCCACCACTCGTATAAAGGCCACCTAATTAGAGAAGAAAAGCTCAGTGCTGGGTGTGTTAGTAAGTGATGGGTGTTAATTAGGGTGTCCAGGCATATGGAGGTCTGCTCTCTGGATTAGCATGGCTGTGAATGATGATGAAGGGGGAGGGACAGTTGGATTCTTGTATGATGGCAGTGTATCTCTTTTCTGGTTGGTGTTTTGATGAAGACAATTCAGTGAAAGGTCATCTTGGTTTTGTAAAGGTCACAGTTTTGTTCCTTTTGACAGTGGGGAGACTGTTTCTGACCGGTTTCACCCTTAACAATTACTGGCATCCTGTTTCCACTAATGCCCTTCTCATTCAAATGCTTGTCAACAGCTTCCTCATCTGTTTGGAAGCTACACAAAAACAGTTATTAAATACCAGGAAATGTTCATGGCCAGGTCACAAGAGCTGATAGATAAAAGCTGATGGATGAAATCTGCAGCTGAATCGAAGGATCCCCCTGATGCGGGCAACAGCAGTACATGATGCCATTATCCCATGCTGTGTGCCTAGCTAAGACAGATAGCCTTGAGGGACCAGGAAAGCATCACCACTGGCCTCCCTCCTCTCCCAAAAGAGGTTGTTGGTGGACCCGGCACTGTACTGGGCTAATATTAGTTACAGATAAGGACACCTGCAGAGCAAGGACATGTAGCCCAAACCAAAGACACAGGGAAACCTTCATCTGGCTATATATATATCCTGGCTAAATAAGATGAAGGCCTGCATGTTGCGATGTTCTGTCACTTGCTTTTCTGCTTTGAAAAATGTGTCTTTGGGAATAAATGGATCCCCAACGCTCCATTCGATTCCATTGTGGCCTACTCAAGTTAGAATTTTCTTACCATACCTGCACAGTTTGCATATTTTCTCTGTCTGTATTTTTATTTTATACTGAATTGTAGTTCATACAGTTAATACTCAAGTAAAATGTTGTTTATTGAGACAGTTTATCTGTTTACTTCAGTTATTTCAATTAGTAGT
>NW_018128005.1:431048-435470 GCF_001952655.1 Monopterus albus | reverse complement strand
ATAAAAATATTTAATAGCTTTGCTCTTGGACACATTTTTCCAAATTAAGTGTTGTAATATAACCAACAGAAGGCCAGTGATGCATTAAGTGACTTTAGGTGACCTTAACAGTGAATATTTTTTTAATATCTCTTTTTGGTGTTGCACTTTGTTGACAGTCACTGTCATGGGTATGTCTGAATGAAGCCCTGAAAAACAAAATGTGCCCTATGTATGAAAGACAGAAGGCCGTCTCTTGGTGAAGCAGCAATGTTACATATCTCATGTCTGAAACTGGCTACACTGTATAAACGAGTTGCAGCGCACTCTCAGCCAAGAGCAGAGGTTAAGTGTTCAACCGTCCCGCTCAACCCCCAGCGCTCCATAGCCCAAGCTGGAGGAAAGGATGCTGAGACGTTTCTAACAGCTTTGAGCTTTACTCAGACATCTTGGGTGATAGAAAAATTTTAAATTGCTGCAGGTCTGTATAATATTGAAATATTTATTTCCTGTTATGGGAACTTGGAACAAAGTCAACCTGCATCTTGGTTGAAGATGACAGAACAAGTCATGTCAGCAGCCAGAGAAGAGCATGCAATCTGTGTTGCACATTCCAGACAGTGTTTGAAATTGCAGTTGCTTCAGAATGATTGCTTAAAAAAAAATCATATGCCATCACCTACAAACGCTTCATATGTCATTCAAGGAAAAAAAGAGAAAACATACAGTCAAGTGAAAACATTTCCACTTGTCAGCTGTAATCACCAGTTCATGATGATATCAAATGCATCACCCACATGCAATTACGATACTTGATATTTCCTTCATCATGTTTTCCCTCTCAGCTTCTCAGCTTGCATAGTGCCTGTCAGATTTCTTCCCCCTCGCTTTTTTTGTGTGTGTGGTTGTGTGCTTTCTTACACATGATCAACACACCTGAGGGTGTACATATGTGTTGAGAAGATGTTTACCCTCGCTGTCAAGATGGTTTAAGATGTGTGAGCAATGGGTGAGGATTGGGACAAAATTAAATTAAATTAATCTTGAAATCAGACATGTAATGTTCACAGAACAAGGATAACATGTAACCCCTCATTTCCACTTGAGGGTCAACAATCGGCTACTTATATATCAAAGTCTTTTGGGAGACAAATCCTGGCATGAAATCTGTATAGGTAAGACGACACGTTAGCTGTAATCTGATGTTCACAGCAGTCATTTTGAAAAAGCCATTTAGTCACAGATGATTGAAGTGTTCATGGACAAAAACGTGAACTATATTGTTCTTTTTAAAAATAAATCAGATAATGATCTAAAACCATATTTTATCATTGTACCTCTGAAAATGGTTGTCCAATGGTGTCCCAGTTTTTTTCTTTTTTACTGAAAAACAAAAATGTCCACAGTCAAACACGTTTCCTAACAGTGCATATGACAAATAAACACTTTGACCTATTAGCTACTGACAACATTTCCAAGTGAAGTTTTGTCTGTAGTAACCAGCTGTTTAGCTGTTTGCAAATATTTACAGTACATCCTTAGACAAGAGAAAAGTTAATGCAGTCAATAAAGGTCTTGATAGGAATAATAAACTGCAGTGGCTACAGTACATATAGCTCCAGAGGCCTGTATGTGATCTGCTGGACTTGTTTTAAGATAACACTCCTACACACATACACACACACACGCGCACACACACACACACACACACACACCGTCTGCTCACCGGCTGCTATCATCTGCTGGCATAAGCACTCACCAGCTCGTGGCCTCCGGGGGGTTGGAGGGTTGTGTATGGGAGGGCAGGTTTTCTGGCAGGCTCGCGGCTCTTCGCCCTGTACACTGGGCTGTCTATCTCAGACGCCCCTTCTGTCAACTCATGGACTCCTTTATCAAGTGTCTGTCGCTATCGCTCTCTATCTGCCTCTGCAGATAGCTAACAGATGTCCAAGTCAGAAGCGGTGAGTGACATGCTATCACAGGGAGGGTGGGTGGGATTACGCAGCGTGTAACAGGATTACAATTGAAACACTATCTGTTGTCTATTGCTGTTGGTGCGAAAAACACAGCGGCCAGCTCAGATTACCAGCAGTGTTTGGAGCATGCCACTGCTACAACAACAGCCCAGGAGGATTGACTATGCTTTTCAAAAAGTTCAACTAAACCCAAACCCAAATTCTTACATTACTTTTCTCTACTTATTTCTACATTAATGCAATGTCTGTGAACCTACTTTTACTCTCCTTCTTTGCAGTTTTGAAAGACAAGCTATATAGAAGAAATGTGGAAACCTTGCCCTTATTTGAGAAGGTCTCAGTAAATATCAAAATCCTGAATGGATGTTTCACAGAAAACCCGACAGTGAAACCACTAGGATGACCATTTTATTGTAAGTAAAAATTCAGTTTTCTCTGGAGAATCGTATTTTTCTTACACTTCATGCTTATCATTCTTCTCAAATACAGTTTGTATTTTCAGAATTCTCCTTTTAATGAATTTTAATGTTAGAGCCGCCCCAGGCGTCAAAGGAGAGCTGAACACTTTAGTCATTCAGACGTTCATGAAATTTGTTGCTGGAAGAATAATGAAAGTAGAAAGTTGCTGGAGGGAAGGCAAATTTCTAAGCAACTTACTGGAGAGAGAAATGGATCATGATGAGCCTGCATCACAGCTAAGGGACTCAGATTGGATTGATGTGACGTTCCTCCTTCTGGATGTGTTAGCATCTAAAGTTAACATCTTTGTTTTGGTAACATTAGTGACCCCTCACCAATTTGACCAATGTAGCCCCGTGCATTAAAACACAGCAGAGATGAGTGTTTTTACCGGATCAGTCTGAATGCCCACTGATAGTAGGAGAACTTGTACTATAAAAGCTAGAAGCTGAGGCAGTGAGACTGAAACACATTTAGTTATTACTATTCTCAGCGAGCGCACAGAGACTTTGCAACCTCAAGGTCAGAACCTTTGAGTCTGGTTTCAGACTTTGGCCTTAATCCTGGTCTTTATTCCGTGCTCACAGTAGCAGCAGGAGTGCATGCGGTCTCCATCCTGCACTCAGAGTGATTCATTAGTAAGCTGTGCAGCACCATGGTCAGATTAGAATTCACATCCACCTGCACTGAGTGAAGGCATCTATTCAACATTTCATTCAACTTGCCCCAGTCATTGGCAATGTGTTGGATCAAGTCTCAGAACTAATAAACCATGACTTGGCTACTGTGACCCATAAATTACACTTGTTGTTGAAGATCATCGGTCCCTTTGAGTCGCACTCCTTTGAAGATTGGTTTTGTGGTTAGAGGGCAACCCTGTGACCTCAAAGTTCAAACCCTGCAAACCACAAATATGTCCATCAACAATCCTTAAAGATCTCAGTGTACCCTCTCACACATTCATAGCAAGTTCTTTCTGTGTACAGGCTTTACTTAATGGCAGCAATGTAGTAGTGGAAATAGTCTATGTTTACCAGATGGATAGTGATATTTGATAAGAGAACCCTGATGTATTAGCACTTAGTGACACATGCTCCCAATTAGGCTAGTTAATGTACGAAAGTGCCTGGCATCCGTGCGATATTGATATGCTGATCTATGACTGAAGTCTGAATAGAAGATGTCATTAGTTTTCATTAGCCAGTGGAATTAAAATCCCATCTCATAAATGAAACAAAAAGCCTCTGAGATTTAACTGATTTCCCTAGTGGAAAGAAGATCCATTCAACACATAATTATATGTTTCAGGAGGATTATCAACATGATAATAAAAACTGTGAATGTCACAACCACTGTAAGAAAAGGTTCGGCACAAGGAACAACAATGACACAACATTTAGTTTTTAAGTTTAGCTTTTATCTAGAGAGTTTTGTTCCAGGGTGGGATGATGGATGACCCAGGAAACCGCAATATACAAGTGCTCACTAAGCAAAACGTGAATAAATCTGTTTCTATCTCTCAGTAATTTTTTTTAAATGTGTTGAGTATAAAATCTTACCTGTTGTTGTGTAAATGTGTTGTAAAATCTTAGTTAATGCACCAGTTTGGAACAAAAATACTGTATATCAACATATTAAAAGTGACAGTCAAGACCCTGATTGACTAGTGGCTAGGATGCAGCGCTCTCGCCGCTGTGGCCCGGGTTCGAGTCAGGGTTGCGCCAGGAAGGGCATCCGGCGTAAAACACGTGCCAAATGTCAACATGTGAATCGTCAGTGTGGCGACCCCTAACGGGAAAAAGCCGAAAGTGACATTCATATATTAAAATTAACAGTCACATCTCATAGAAATGTGCGTATTAATGTACGTGTGACATTTGCTTGGCATTTGCATCCACCTCCACACTGGTCTCATGCAGGACGTACAGGAATCAGATTAGCAATTTATATTGGATTTAAGTCCCAAGGATCAGAAATTCATTCTTATAACACCCTCCAGTTGAATTCC
>NW_018128005.1:409056-431004 GCF_001952655.1 Monopterus albus | reverse complement strand
ACATAGCATGTTATTTAGATGTCATTTGGATAGCCAGTACCGTTTCACCTCCCCACAGAGATTGCTGCTCAACTTTACCCTCGCCTCTTCTAGACAGAGTTATGAAAATGCAAGCTTCCTGCCAGACCAACATCAATTACATGTAATGTTGTGACAGTACAGAGTCAGTTGCAAATGAGAACCCGCGTATGTGAGTAGCTCATGTATGTGTGTATTTTCGTACTCGGATCATGTAAGTGTGTGCATGTGCTAGCATGTTTTTGCAGATGTTTGTGTGTTTCTACACATTTATCACTGTGTTTATATGTAAGTGTCATAACAAATCATTGGAAACATGTCTGGGTTTACTGCGTTCACACGTCCATCACTGTCTCACAAATGGAAACGTCTCTTCTCTTGGTGACAGACCGCAAACCGCCTCTCTTGTTTACCAAATGGAAATCTTGTGCAGTAAGTCATTTCTTACTATCTCCTGCACATTAGGAGAGGGTGGGTGGTGGGCATACACACCCCAACAACTTTGGGACCTGTGTAAAACTAAGATAATGTTTTCGTTTGTAAGAGTCGCTATTGTGTTAAAACAGAATGTAATCAGGGCAGCATTGCTTCTTTTAAAATGTATTATTCTTGCAAATTACTTAGTGGTAAAGAAATATATTCTAGATACGTGTTGTTTTTTGTGTTTAAGTGGAAGCACCACTTTGTAACAAGGCAATAATGGGATGGTCTAATGTTAGCCTCAAGTTTTCTTGGCAGAAAAAAAAACATCCTCTAATGTCCAAAGAAACTTTCCAACCTGTTAATCAAACAATCAACTTCACCAATATCCAACAATATGTTTCAATAACACTGAAATGGCAGGTCTTGCAAAAATACATTTGTATGGAGATCCTTGGAATTCATTGTCAGTGATATGATCTGAACACTCAACCTTTTAAGGCTTTAACAAATGTTTGAATCACTTTGCTGCTCAAACTGGGTGAGAACTTCACACAGAAAACAAATGTTTCAAAGTGTAATGCTTCTAAAATCAGACACTGATTATTGCAACTGCAATTTCAGCACATACAGTGCATGTGTTTGTTGTTTATGTTGTCAGCTGTTCATCTTCATCTGTTTATGTGTGGAGGGTGTATGTTATGTTCAGGTTATATTATGCTGTAAAATTTCACACAGCACTTTTAGGCATTTTTTTAAGTGGATGATCCTAAAAATATGACTGCGTATATTGTGTTTATTTGCATAAGGTGATAATGTAGTGATAATGATAGCCTGTTAAAGTGCATATGACAACTGTGGTGCTAATTAAGAGAGAGAAAAGTCAGCTACTGTATGTGGTGTGAAAAAGTGCTTTTCATTGTGTATTTCAAAATGCAACATAAGCTCATAATATGTTGATCTCAGATGTCAGATACAATGGTGCTGGTGGTGTAGTGTCCAGAATGTTGCACCTTTATCCAGTAACTTCATCTCTATTTGTCTCAAAACTGCTCTTTAAAGTGGTAATCCTCTTATAAAGACGAATGCTGCACATTTTTTAAACCATGTGCAAGTCTCATCCTTTACATTCTGATACTTACTTCTGAAGTATAAATCAGAGCTGCTGCAAAATAGGAATTGCTCAAAGTTGCAATGTTACAGAAACATGCTTTGAGAGTTTTACATTCTACAGGGAGAGCGAGGTGTCAAAGACGGGCTTTACACACTATGGGCAGTAAGATATCATAAATATCAGGGTTTCCACTGAAAATAGGTGGAAATCGGTGTTTCCTGAATCCAACCAGTGATAGACAAATACCCAGAGGATCAACCCAATAAATTAGCAGAACGGCAGCCTAATCATGTTAGCGAGACCCTCAGACATCTGGTAAACACTTCAGCTGGAACCATGCAAATGAACTCTGGCATAATGGACGACCAATTATAGATTTGACTGATGGGCCAATGGTGCATTTGTGAGAGAGACAGTGTGTATCTGAATTTTTATAAAAGCAGCATGTTTTTGTGTTGTTTTTCTGTAGTGATTATATACAGTATATATGAATACATGTGTTTCTATATCCCAGTGCTCTGTGTGCTTGTCGATGTGCGCTAAGGATGTGTGTTTGTGTTCATTCCTGTGCACACACATCACATTTATACAATTTATATTTCTGCTGCATTTTTTTTGGGCCAAGTTGTGTGTTTTTTTTTAAACCTTTCATGCATGCATGTTTATGCAAATCTACATGCTATTAGCTAAACAGTATAACCTGTTCACCCACACAATGAATTCATTGTATAAATGTGCAGAGGGTATTTCATGTGTCTTTGCATATATGTACACATGTGCAGATCCCTGCAGACTTCCTCTTCTGTGTGTGACAGCGTGACAGATTTACATTACAGAGCTTACCTGTTGACATGCAGGGGAGGGATGGGGGTGCGAAGATAGCTATCAATATTGCCATGGTAACTGTCACCCTGCTGTTGCTGGAGACCCACAATCCAGTGTGTCTGTGTGTGTGTGTGTGTGTGAGGAGGGGAGTGTTGTTGCTTGTGGGGGTTGGATGCTCATTTTCAGAAGTATAGTCGGTGACACAGCGGGCAGGTGACAGGGATTACAGCCTTAGCCAGTGGTAAATAATACAGCCATGCTGCTAGTCCTTGTGCAGAAAATCCTTTATATTTCTGAGTGGTTGCCTAGGCAACTGGGTGCAGATAGTGGCCCTAATTTTGTGTTGGACTTCCTGAGACAGATGAGCTGTTCAACATGTTGAGGAGGGCTGTTCATGTGTGCTTGTGTTAGAAAAGGAAACATACAGTCAGAGGTAGAGACTTTGCACTCTGGGTGTATTATATATTTTTTTTTTATCACAGCTTAACTTTTTGCTTGCAATTGTCCACAAGGAGGTGAGAGTTCAGCAAGCTGGCTGCAGCCACCTGGAAGTGTGCCAGTTATATTTGATACCAAATGCTTTTTGGCTTTTGAAAGGGATCCTGTTTACGGTTGAATTAATTAGAATTTAATTAACCCAATTTCTCAAAAATTATTATTATGTTCCATTACTGATGAGATAAATGTATCGGAGTCCAGGCAGCTAGAAACCAAGCTCACCTTCTGTCAGTACAGGGATGTAAATATTCACATTTCTGTTTGTCTTGGAAATGTTAGATCCCAAAAGACTCTGTACTGGGACACTGGTGTGTAAATACACTGAGTAAATCTAACCCCTCAAGACGTTATGTATTGTCTGTTCATCTTCAAAAGAAAAAAAAGAACAAAATACTTTCAGCACATTTTTGTCCAAAGAAATTAAGAAGACAGAATTTTCAGATAAGTCAGCATGTTGCCTGGGAGACAGTAACTGCCCAGTGTCTCATCTCCCATACTCAATAATTCATTTGCTTTGTACTAATCAACAAACGACCTCAGGGACACTGAGTGCTGGAAGTGTGCCGGCTCATCATTTGACTTTACAAAACATTAAATTGGTTTGCTTTCAGCACAGACTAAAAACTCTGACTCTTACCTCATGCTGTTAGTAGAATCCATGCATTTAACAAATACAGCCAGCTTCTGCTGGTGACAGTGTGACAAACAATTCAGTCACATTAATATCTCTCACTTTCTCTCTCTTTCCTGTGTCCTTGCTGGCTCAATATCTGCCCGTCCTTCTTTCAGCATCCTTCTCTCAGCCTCTCTTTGTCATGTGGTCGACAATAAATCAATAGTGTATCATTGAAAGAGACATCTGTGGGAAAGTGAGGAAATAGGAGACCTCGGGGTTGAGAGAGAAGAGAGGCCGGGCTGTTGGATCATCAAATGAAGTCTCTCCCTTTCTCTGTTATATATGAGGTCTGTGTGTGTGTGTGTGTGTGCATGTGTGTGTCTGTGATGGCGAACCATAAACTGCTTCAATAAGAGATGAGATAAAACTTTTACTGCCGTGTGTGCATGTGTTTTCCACTGTGTGTTAGTGTGATGTGAGCCAAAACTGTCAAACTAATACGAGTTAAATATTTTACTGCACTGTTTGTGTACAGTATGTTTGAGAGAGAGCAAGTGAAGGAAAACTGTGATGATAAAAATAAAAAAATGACACTTTCTTATAAACATGCATCCCCACACCTGACTCTGTGTTCATCCATCTGATGTTTCAGTCTTTATGATTTAATATCTTTGATGGAAGGTGGACTTATTCATAATGTATCATGAAGGTGAGTACATATAAAACATTACCAGACCCCATCAGATTCAAGACAGTAAACCGTCTGGCATTGGTCCCACTAGCATTGCCCAAGGCAGCCTGACACTCTCACACATACACGCACATGCATGTGAACTCACTCACATGGGAGAAAACCAAAGCACTTATATTCAAATATTGATCTGCAGGCTTCTGTTTCCAATCCAGCCACACTTTTGAAATTCACTTCAAAGAGAGACAGTGGTCCAAGAATCATAGACTGCAACAAGGCTGGCAACAACAAATGTGTCGCTTGAAGTGTGTGCGTGTCTGTGTTTATGCAGGCTTTTGCAATAGATTTTTGTGTTTTCCAGAATCAACAACCCCGTGTTGTTGTTTGGTTCATTTTTTGTCTTGATATCTGCAGTTATACTGTCTCGTCTTTGTTGTTGCAGAAAATTTTGTAGCTGCAAACTTAACATGCAGTCATAACCTGGTTTTAGTTCCAAAGGCAAGGGGCATGTCATTAGTGAACTGTGTTTTTATCTGTGTTAGCACTGTCACATTGTCACCTCCCAGCAAGAAGGTCCCAGGTTCGAGCCCGGGCCGATCCACTGACTTTCTGTGCGGAGAGGGCATGTTCTCCCTGTGCTTGCGTGGGTTCTCTCTGGGTACTTCGGCTTCCTACCACAGTCCAAAGACATGCAGATTCAGTGACTGGCAACTCGAAATTGCCCTTAGACATAAGTGTGGTTGTGTGTCTCTAAGTGTCAGCCCTGTGACAGACTGGCGACCTGTCCAGGGTGGACCACGCCTCTCGCCTGGTGTCAGCTGGGATTGGCTCCAGCCCCCTCTGCAACCCTCTTCAGGATAAGAAGAATAGATAATGGATGGATAGATGGATTTTTATCTGAGGTTATGCATGGTATTACTGAAATAGCCCAGGTGCTCATATATTACAGTTTAGAGTTATTTTGTTCAGGGAATCTCGTCCAGTGTGTGCTGGGACAAGCTCCAGCCCTCCAGGTGCTCTTTTATTTCTATGTCTTTGGTTGCTTGTCAACTGCTGAGGATGATGACCTTTTCTGACTGAATATAAAGCTGATATGATGCAGAAAACCCCTTTCAGTATGAAAACATTTGCTTTAATCACTTTTTGACAAAGAATACTACGTTTTACTGATTATGCTGGTCCTTAGAGGTACTTAAACTGGTACAGAGGTACTGGGTGATTTATATTCTTTAAAACTCACATGTGCATGGAGACATTTTTCATACTGTATAACTCATGTCACTGCATAGGCATGCATGCACCAGGAAACACACACACACCCTTGTGTTCATCACTTACAGGGTCCATACATATACCTATGCTAACTTTAATCCAGAACTGCTGCTTGCCTAACCTTAACCCTTACCCTAACACTTAACCAAATCCAACACTTGCTCTAACCCCATTGTTTTCATAAAAACTGACAAATTAGTCTTGGGGCCCAGCCCCCAGTCCCTACAAGTGACTTCAGGTCCCCTCAAAGCAGTGTGCTTTCAGTGTTCTGTCCCCACAAGTATATATAAACAAGCAACCCACCTCCCCCACCTCTTCTACGAGTCTTTTTTTATTAACATTGCCAGGGAGCCAGCAAACAAGCAACAAGGCCACCAGTTAAAAGTCAGACAACAATCAAGAACTAAAACTGCTTTTGCGGGAGTGATCAGAGACATCTGGTACTAAAGCTTTAATGTCTCCAAAGGGAATAAAATAATCTAGTTTGACAACTATTCACAATTCGTTCCATTTAAAATATGCATGAATCCAGTCCTGCTAAAATTAGCACATGAATAAGAAGTATCCATTCAGTACTGGTTGGACTGTGCACCAAAACTGCAGGACTTAAATGAGAGAGAGAGAAAGAGATGTAATGTGGTTTGTAAACTTGAGTTCTAAGTATGAGATTTGCATGTGAAGAAGCCACTGAGCTCACATAGTAACACATACTTAGACTGTTAGTGTTTGCACCTTCAGAGCAGACGTGCACGTTTTGTTGTTTACCTTCACTCCTGCACTCACACTACAGGATACACTGGTATATAAATTTATACATTTCTTTGAACCCAAACTTCCTAAACTGTCTTAATGAACAGAATGAATAGCTGCTTTAATTTATTTGTGTGTTATTTGTTTTCACAGTTTTCAACAATTATTGATAGCCCTGTAATCAATCATTTGGTTTGACCAAATAGTCAATGTGATGGAGTGACAGTCTCTGAAGCTTCGTTCTGAATAAGTCATTCTCTGCCTGTTTAAGGCACAGGACCAAAAGATAACGGTTTATTAGTTGTCCTTGATTCACCAAAAGATAACGGTTTATCAGTTGTCCTTGATTCACCAAAAGATAATGGTTTATCAGTTGTCCTTGATTCACCATCAGCAGGGTTTAGCCAGCAGGATGGATATGTTTGTGGTGATAAGGCTTTTGTAGATTAGGTTGAAGTCGGTTGTGTTGAAGAGGTTAGAGCCCACTGAAAAAGTGGGCTCTAACCTAACCTTCATAGAAATGAATGGCGAGAGCTGCCTTTTTTCACACCTTTGAAACTCAGTCTGATTGTGGGCTTGGGCGATATCCTGATGATACCTGCTGGATTTGACCATGCAGGCATTGTCATTGGGAGCAGGTTAGCATTTAGCTCAAAGCACACCTGTACAGCCCATGAACTGTTAAAACAATGGACAGGCTAAGAGCTCCCAGAAGTGAAGCCACCACGACATGCTCGCCCCCCTTGTGGTTAATTATAGTGTAGGTCATAAAACCTGCCTCCTTCATGTTAGTGAATGGGACTTAAGCCAAACTGCATTTTTTTCCCAGAGGTGATTTCTGTGGGTTTTGGTAGATAGTATCATGCTGATTTGTGCATGATTGATTTTCTGGATAAAATTTTATTTACAAGGATGCTTGGATTTGTTTGTACCCTCCGGTTGCCCTCTGATACCGTTTGACCAAGGTGATAGTGTTCTCGCTCCATCTTTACCACCCTCACCTCCATCATTTCCCAAATATCCACATGTAGCATAATTTTTGCTTCTAATCAAACTCATCATGTTTTTAGATTTTGCTTTAATCAAATAGGAAGGTTTAAATGTCCTCATGGACTGATTTGTTGTGGTCAAAGTAAATTTACTGGAGAAATCTGTCTTTGCACACACTGGGGTTAATTTTTAAAGAAAAATATAAATGACACCAGGTTTACCGCCTTGTTAAGATGGATTTTATTCTGCAGTGTCATGGCTAGCTCATCTCAGAGCCCATCTCAGGGAGGAGAACAAATCGGCTCCTTCATGGTCCAGTGAACCATCGACTCGGTAACCAGCAGAGTCCGTCAGATAGAAAAGATGCATGGTGCTTAAACCATAGCAGGCTTCTGCTCTCCTTATCCCCCTCCTCCCCTTCCACTCCTCGTGCTCAGGCTTGAAACCGCTGCTCCATGACACTGGGCATCACATGTAGAATAAAAATGAGGTGAGGCGGCTGGAGAATTGAACATCTTGTAGGTCCACAGTGGCTGTTTTTAGTGATTTAAGAACTGTAGGCCACACTCATTTGGGGTCATTAATTTTGGGTAATGTAAATACAGTCATAGTGGGCTTGGTTGGGTGAGGGGGGGTTTGCTGAGGTTGTTGGTAATGGGAACATTACACTGTAGTATTCTTCAAAATGGTGGACAATAGATTTATTGCATATAGACAGGAAGGATTATCATAAGGCAGTGTAGCATTGTGAAATATAATTATAGACAAGTGGTAAATGTTCACAGTTGCCATGTTGTGCAATGATTTCAGCCAGGTGTGGTGTATCTGGGGTCTTTTTAAACACTGTTGATCCAGCTGTTGAGCCTGGCTGTGTTAGTATTTGTTCAAAAAATCATTAAGTAAATACTTTACAAGGAATAGCACTTTTATTTATTTCACATTTACCTCTGAAATGTTTTAGAAGCAGCATTATAGTACAAAATACGGTTTGCTTTGCTTAATCAAGACTCATGATGCTTAATTTCAAGAAAAGCCTTACAAATTAAGAGTCTACTGAATCAAGTGGCATGAGAAACATTTTCTCTCTGCTGCCAAAACAAATATCAGAAGATTATCTTAATACAAAAGCTGGAATGTGAGCAGCTTGCAGACAATTTCTGATCTGTGTTTTGTGTCATGCCTCAGTTTAACAAATGAACATTCAACAGCCTTTTCCCAGATACAAGAAATCAGACACAGATGGCTGCACAGTCGCATACAGCCTGTGTGTTCCTCACAGATGTGGAATATTTTTCTCCAAAATGTCACCAACGTTTCGAAAACGAATTCATAACACGCAAACTATGTCATTTAGTAACAACACTTGTTATATGACAGGAATAGCACACTGTCGGTGTTTTATTTGGCATCCAGACATCTTAGGATTGTTAAAAAAAAACTTTCTTTCAATTTCTAACTTAAAGAATGCACATTTTCGAGGTTCAGACCAATGTGAGCTTCAGTGGATGACCTCCAATACACCATGACTTTATTCACACCACATTTTAGTTTCTTTTGCCTTCATCAAGATGCTGTTTGCATGAGATAGCTTTAGCTTTGTTTATGTCTTGTGTCGAGTAGTTATGCAACTTCACAATGAATAAACTGATAAACTACTTCCCCTTAAAATATTACAAGATAAATATAAATGAACAGAACATTAAAGCAAACTTTTCAAAGTCTTTTTTGCTAACGAGACTGTTCAAAGTCTACATCTACAAATATCGTAGCTAAGCTGTAACTGTTTTCTAAGTGAGTTGAAAGAGAAGTTGCTAGAATATCTCTGTTTCTCGGGGACACATGAACTCCTGTGAACTTCTTCAAATTCTTCAGGTTCTTTTCCGCTTTTCTCCAAAATCTTTCCCAAAGTCACCTTATCAGTTCAGTTCCACTGTGGTTAATTGAAGGATTCAACTCAATTCAACGTTTTCATTATACTTTTATACAGCAATTGGTCTTTAAACCTGCAGTACAAACATAGTAATAGCAAACAAAACAACACCTTCCAAGTGACGTGACCTGAAGTATAATACCTTTACTACAGAACAGATAGAACAGAAAATTATTCCTTTACAAGGCTGGCACCTTGTAGTGTGTGTTGTGTGGTGTGTGGGAGTTTTCTGGTGTATAAATGTCGAACATTAAATGAAGGTAAATAACCTCAGTAGGAGTGAATGTCCTGTTGGAATGTCTAATAAAACAGCAGTCAGTGGTCGCAGCTCACTCTCCCTCACTAATTAACTGCTCAGGTCAGTAGTCAACTGAGGCGACCTCACTGCTCTGGGCTGACATTTGACCCCTGATAGCCGTTGTGCTGTAATTGCCGTGTCAGGGTCTCAGGCCGGTCAGAGCTTGTTTCAAAAGCACAGCCATCATGTCTGTCTGACATGCACAAATAGACTTTTCTCTCACACTTTGATAAGAATGATGCACAACCTCAAATGCCCAGTTTTGTTCTTACACATCTGAAAACATATTGTGCATAAACTCCCACATATCTCACTCCCTTATTTGTCTTAGTTTCTCTTTAATATCATGACAAAGGCAGCCAGAGATGTTCACAAACACACATACACACACACACACACCTTCCCCAGTTGAGTTACAGCCCCCTGACTGCAGCTATGGGTCACTGATCACACTCTCTGTGACCTGTAGGCCATGCTACCCTTACTTTCCTTTTGCTTTCATTTGCAACATTGAATCCGTATCATCCATTCGATATCCTTCTCAGTTCCATTAATCTTGGTTTTCAGCCCTGGGTGATGGTTCAAATCCTTTCCAAGCAAAGTTCCTGGCATATTAAAGATGAACATTATGCTGTAAGCCGCTATTTGTTGTCACCTATAAATATTTTGTGAATTTCTGATTTAAATAATACAACCTGGAATAGGCTATGTGTTTTATCATTAATTCTGAACACCTGCTAGTATTTGGAACTTCAGACTTGTTGTCCTCTTTCTCTGTTTGGTTTTTATTTCTGCAGTTTTGTGAATAAGTCAGTGTTCATTGCTTTACTGCATGTTCTCACCGTCTTGTGTCTGACATAAGCTATCAAATCTGGCAAAATATTATAATCTTACCATTCAATGTACTTTCTAATGTATTTTAATGTCTCAATGTTTTGCCTGTTGATGTAATCCAATACAACACCTCGGTCTGCACTCACACACACGCACACTGACAGAGATGTAGGACAGTACTGCTTTCTGGACAAGCAGCTCTTCGTATCACTTGACAGAGAATCAGGCTTTCAAGTAGTGTCAGATTTTGGCACTTGTACTTAAGCCTTCCCATGTAGCCGCTCAGTGCCAAGCAAGGGCTTAGGATAAATCACCGGTGACTGTGCCAAGAGAAAGAATGAAAGGAGAAATTTTGAACAGCTGTCTCTAAAAATAAGGGAGACAAATCTCATTCTGCAAAAATGTATGAAGAACTCAAGTGGTGTTATTTTCACTTACAGACCTGATTGGTGTCTTGTGAGAAGACCAAATTCTCAGCCAATTACTTTGCGTTCCAGTGTTTGGTTGCTAAATAAAATATTTATGTTTAAAGGAAACGCTTGATGTTTTTTAACTCATTTTTCAACATATAAGCATAAAAATTGACCAAATAATTTAAAGTCTGATACAACTGTATAAAGTTACTCCACATTCGCATAACTACACTCTAACAGCATTTATTGTAAATATTAACTCAGTATGTTAGTAGAGGCTGGAATATCATGTATATTTTGTGACTCTGAACAATACTCATCAATTTTTCATTTTTCTTTAATCTTGTTTTTAAACTATGACCTTTAATCCACAAGACAAAAAAAAAATCTCAGAAGTGGCAAATTGGAAAAATATGTGAATGGATGTTAGGTGATAGGTGAAATGAAATGAGTCGCAGCTGAAATGTATAAGAAAATGACTAGCTGAGGGTTTATCATTTTAACAAGCGTAGTGTAAATAACAGTTCACGAGGCGTGGGAGTACCCTGCAAATATCAGGTCAAACCTTACATTACATTAGATGTTTTGCTTCTTTTTTATAAATGTGCAGTGCATATATGTGCCTTTAGTTGAGGGATAAAGCACTTTGCAGTGAACCTGCTTTGCTGAAACAGTTGCATAAATGTATTTGGTTTGACTTCTGATAAATTCTGACTCAGTGTAATGTTGTGGTTGTTGGATAGAAACCTTGTCCGTGTGGCACTGTGGGCCCACTGAGTAATGAAGCTCAAATCCTACTGACAGGCAAAGGTATTACTTCCAGCTGCCTGTGACTCAGATCTGACTCAACATCTAACATCATGCCTCTTTAGATAGGGACACTGACACAAATCAGATTTTACAACAGCTTTGCTCTGCAATAGAAAATGTTGTGTTAGGGTTTTTGGACTTGATTCCTGTTACGTACTTTTATTTTGTATGCGTTTCCTGATTTTGCCATCTCACCCATCTCAGCTGGTCTCCGGTTCTTGATTACCACCCTCTGATTTCACCTGTCTCTTGTTATCCCAGAGTCTCGAGCCTTTATATCCTCCTCACTCCCCCCAGTTAGATGCTGGTTCATGCTCTCATCACACTGTCCTGCCTGTTTTTATTTATCTGTTGCTCTGTGTGCGTCTCCAGTTTTGTTTCTCGTTTTGGCTGCTCTTGGGCTGTTCCCCCTTGCCCTTTTCTTGGAGTTTGGATTTATCTGCGTTCAAAGATTTTTGGTTTGTCCCCTTTGCCCTAGTTGTTAATATGCTTTGAGTTTCGTTATCTAGCTCCATGACTGACCTGTTTAGTTTGGGGGCTTTTGTAATTATCTTTTATACTTTGTCAAGTTGAGCGCCTTAAGTGATATTCTTTGTCTTTCTGTTCCTTATCCATTATATTAAAATCTACTAAGAACTAGTTCATCAGTCTGTGTCAGCAGTTTGAGTCTTCGGATGATTGTTTTGTTGTTTTTATTGATTGTCTTTTTTTTAATGCTGTTTTTAACTGACTGACTTATTGAATAGTACTGTTTATTTTATATTTTCTGTCTGTCCTGTAGAGAATGTAAGACACTGTGGTTCGCCGTTAGGCTGGAAATGAGTGCTGTACAAATAAAGCTGAGTCATGTGAAAGAGCTATCTGTCCAATAAATGGTTTATTTTGTATAACAGTGAGTGGCTCCCCTGTGGATTTGGCAACTTATGTTTTTGCAAGAATATTCACAAGCTAACTTGTTATTGTATTATTTCCAGCAATCTGAAAAGCTTTTGGCCAGGCAGTGATGCAGTATCTGAGATGGGCTAGGGTTTTTATTTACCACTACAGCTGGACAACGGTTATATTGTGCTTATTCAAATCGCCTCCTTGGTAATGACAGTAATTATCACAATCTGAGTCCTCAAACAAGGCGTTTTTTGGCCAGCGTCGTCCATTTCTTCACCCAATCCAGAGTCTCATCAGTGAGACTGTTTGGAGGTGGAACTGGCAAAGCAAGTGAAGAGCTGGGCTCTGAGTGTATGTGTGTGTGTGTGTGTCGGGGGGGGAGAGACTTGATGTCCTTATGGGGACAAAGAGCAAGACCCCAAACTGTAAATCATTACATTTTAGAGGGATGGCTTGGTTTAAAACCCTCTGGAGGTCCTGGGGGTCATATTTGGGGTTTTGATATCGACTTATATGGATGGATTATGTAAAGCCCTCCTGAGGGTTAAAGGTGTAGTCAGTAATTTATGAAAGTGTATCACTACAGCAACAATACTAGCGACTAGGAAGAGCTGATGTTAAAGGAAACATCTGAATACTAGCAACTGGGGCACAATGTGGCTAACCAGCTACAGACCCCACTGTTATTCTCTCACAACAATCTCCAGCTGCTATAGCTGAAGTCAGAACAACCGCATATATTTGCAAACTAGCGATTTATCTGGAAAAGTTGATTTACTCTAGCAAACAGGCTAATGTGACACAGGTAATGTAATTAGCTAACATACAGTAACATTGCCACAAGGATTAATTCACTGAAGAGCATCATACTGACCAAAACGATTTTCAGTGGCACATAGTAAACAATTTATCCACCTGTCCAGCAAAGAAAGAGCCACCTCTGTGTTTGTCCTCATCATTTTTAAATCCCAGGGCCGTCTCCATCTTTGGAAAGCAGCAGGTAGCTACGTTTACTCAGGTCTCCGACCTTGCCTGATTACAGTCCTTTTTTTCAGTTTTTGTTCTTTTGTCTTTCTCCTGTTCAGTTGGTGGAAGTGATATTTTTTCAGCCATCTCTCCCTTTATGCTACGCAGTGATGTTGTGACTTTCCAAACTCTAGCTTATGTCAGTTTGAAATATCTTTTCAGAATGGGTGTGTTTTGTACGTGCCTACACAAACGACTGTGTGGAACAAGGCTGGATGACAAATGTGATTCAGAGCTGTGAGTGTTTTGGTTTATTGTTTCATGAAGGGGAGAACTTGGAACAGCTGAGTGGAGTTTGACTGAAGGGTTGATAGGCATCTGTACCTATGCACATTAATGCATGTGTTTTTGTGATGATGTGGCCTTTTATGTGATATGCATTCACATGTGCATGTATATGCCTAATTGTGTCACTACATGTCTATATATCTGTTTGTATACACACTGTTTTTCATTGTCTATGTATGTGTTTTTAAGACATAAGTAAATAAAAAAGCACTGACATAAGTTAGGTGATTAAGTTGTCCAAAGGAAAGATGCCCGATGATTGACTGGTCAGTTTCAGTATGAGTACACAGGTTTAGTGCTGGACGAGAAAACAATGAAATATGTTTGTTTACCTGTTGAACAGTATCTTGCTGAAAGAGTGGGCAATAATATTCATACATCATTGACTCAAACTGTAGTAGTGCATCTATGCTTCAATATGACAGTGTTACAATGAGCACTGGAGCTTTTAATTGAATTTGTGAATGCAGAATATGTTCAGTACGTGCACATGTGTAAGTGCATACAGTAATAATAAAGCCACAGTACTGTGTAGCTTTGTGTGCACCAGAAGCCCAGTGTGAGCCAGCAGGCTGCTGCTCTCAGCCCACCACAGCAGACTAATGGATCACTGTCAGTGTCTCCTGTAATTACTGAGATATGACTGTGTCCTTATAGAAATACTCCCCCTCCTCCATCATTCTGTAGCCATTGCATGTGTGTGTGTGTGTGTGTGTGTGTGTGTGAGAAGCTGTGTATGCTTCCTCTCCAGCATGCACATAAACATTAGACTCTAACAGATAGTCAATGTGTATCTGGTTTGTGCCAGGCAGTAGAATGTAAAGGCAGGTTATTCGTTTAAATATGTTCAGCTCTTTTCAGGCTGCTGCTACACATAAGGCTGTAAAATGAGTATAGAAAGCTAAAGACCCTCCTGGCAGGCATCTGTTGCACTACCTCCTCTAGCTTGGAAGACAGACCCGTCACCAGACCAGCTCACATGGACATGAACCCATCCCTGCACTCTGTGCTGAATCTGTGGTTAAGCAACACAACTGAATTTGTTTTATTTTACTTCAGATAAAACTAAAACGTAATGTAGTGATTTGGCAGTGCTAGCCCCTGTAACAAAGGAAAAATGTTACTGAAAATGTCATGTAGTGTAATTCAACCCCTGTTTCCTTAAAGGAGAGAGAGATAATTTAATAGAATTAGCGTTCCACAGACACAGCTCCCATCAGGCTTTGACAGCGTGTCAGTGTCTAATATTCATGTTGATGAATGCTAACAAGGCTAGAAAATAGACATAAACATTTTCATATAAAATTTCACATGAACGCTGCTGTTTCTTGATGTGTAGTTTTCCACTGAGAACCCCCGTTTCATTTTAATGGTATCCTCAGTTGTTCTCAACACAGAAACCAGGCTTTATTGTGAAGGCTTACATTATTAATTATTATGAAGCCATATTTTGTTTTGTGTTTTTAACATCATGATGTCTGACTCTCAGTCAGAGCAGCAGAGGTGGAAAGTCACTAAGTACATTTACTCAAGTACTGCGCTTAAGGACAGTTTTTAGGTATCTGTATTTACATTTTGAGTGTTTCCCTTTTCTGTTACTCACTACAGTGCTTAGTTTTCAGAATGAGATTAATAAAACAAAATACAGTGGAATCATAAGACTTTATTGATCCTTGATGCAGAAAAACTCACACACTACCCATCTTTATGTAAGTATATAAGGTAGTTAACATTAGCTCCACCTTTACCAGCTGCAGGATTAATGTACACAATTACAATCTAATAATATGATAAGCATTCATGTGAACTCTGCCATATATTTATAGAGGGAGAGAGATGCTAATACCTTTGTACTTAAGTAACATGTTGAATGCAAGACTTTTACTTGTGATATTTATACCTTTACTTAAGTAAACAATACGTCTTCCACCCCTGCCAGTCAGTGCTGAACAAATTCAACACATCTTTGCCACAGCTGATAATAAAACATCAGTTTTGGAATTTGTTTGAAGTTGGCCCAGAATTAGAAAGTGAGCTGGTTCCAACAGCTGAATGCTTTGTTGGGTCTCCTCTGTGTAACTTTCACTGCAAACACTAATTGGATTCTAGGATTTTAAGCTAATTGACAATTCTGACTGAAATGCTTGTGTGGAGTCACAATTCTCTTCTCTCCTGATGTTTTACACACACAGGCTTCTTTGACTGTGTATCAAAGAGAACACAGGTGCTCACCCTTTGTACTGATGATTCGACCAGGAGAGCTAGACCTGCTCCCTGGACACCCCAACTCTTTTAGTAGCTCGCTTAACATATGGAAAAGATCAAAAGATATTCAACAGAAACAGCTGCGGTCAAGGAAAATTGCCGTTTCAAGAAAACATCGGTTGATATGGGAGATTACGTTACAAAGAAAAACAGCCCTTGCCTGGAAATCTTGATACTGTATATGCAGAAATATATTTTGATTACCATTGTTCCCATTGCCACACAAACAGCCCCCTCAACACACGCCAAGCTCCCCTCTCACATCACTTAAAAATTCAACACAAACACACTCCCCATTATTAATGGACCTGAACTAGCATTAGTGATTTAGTGGGCTGTTATTGGCCTTTTATTAAATCCTGATTAATGGCTGTGAATACTTGGAAGTGCTTTGCATGAAAATGGGGGAAAATATCAAGTTGTTGAAGAGTTGCACAGAATATCAGCTATCAAAAGAAAACTGTCATTAGTGTTCAAAAGCTCAGCGCTGTTAGCACAATGCAAACACACACCGACTTCTGTTCTCTCCTTATAGTTTGTGTCCCTAACATTTGCCACTGACACTATTTCGTGCTCGGCAGTGTTAGCGTGCTGTGTTGCCAAAGACTTTTTCCGTGTCCACTGTCGACACATACAAGTTGCAGTAAATAATGTGAAAACTAAATCTAGACTCCCTGTGAGATTCATACTTGAATGCTGCCTGGAAACATTAAGGCCCGTTATGATGTTTGGCTTGTAACAGTTTCTGAGAAGCAAGTTGTGTGTCTGCTCTGCCAGACCCGTTCAGCTTCTCATTTGCTGATCTCTGTATTTATGTCACTCAATCACTCTCTCCACTCACTCGCTCCATCATCTTCCCTGTTCACATTCATATTTTCTCACACACCGTATTTGTCTTCCTTTCACACACGATTATGTGATTATGTTCCAGCAGATAAATATAGTTCAGATTTTGTAACTTCTGCAGCCATACTGGGAGCAATTCCATCATAGTTTGCAGACGTTTGTGCAATTGATTTAGCAAAGTCACATTCTTACAGAGGAGTCCACTGATTCAAAGTTGTTGCAGATTCGGTAAGTTCTTGTTGGGGTCTGCCTGAAATTCCAGTGGTGTTTACTTTTCCCCACCAGCTACTGGTGTGTCAGTTAACTGCTGTTGTTGGTGTAGCTGTGTTGAAAAATGGACTTTTCTTGTGTTTTGTTTTGCATGTGTCCATAAATCAGATCGCTGTTGTAAACATTTTGCTAGCAAGATCAAATGTCACTTCATTGTCACTGTATTCCTATAAAAGATAAGGTGCATCATTTCACAACATGGGCCTGTTTGCAACCTGGGGTTCAGTGCCCGAAGACACTTCGACATGGATTGGGTAGAACGGGAATCGAACCACCTACCTCCTGATCCACAGCAGCCCCCAAGACCAGCACCTATCTCTGAAATGTAAATGAGTCAGTAAGACGTCTAGTTTAACCTTAAAGTTGAACATCCTACATGTTTTTGTTTTTCATTAATAGACCAATAGATTTACGGGAAAAAACCAAAACGGAACTTTTATGTTTTGTCACATTCAACACGACCCACACATGTAAATCACCGCAGAAGGAACGGCTGACAGCGTTTTACCAACGCTCATGAGGTCTCTCGCTTGCCTGTTTGGCCGCTGCCCACACCTCACACCAGACCCACATACCAGCGCGAGCTTGCGTGCGCAGTTTCCCCGCTCCAGCCCTGCATGCATGCGTCGGGAGCGCACAGAGGGCGCACCGGTATCAGTTTGCTCCAGACCTTTGTAGCGGTCGGTAGCTGCTGGTTGCGCGCAGTGCCGTCTAGGAGCAAGAATTTGGGGAGTGGAAATTCTTCTGTTACTTTCACGGCTCGGCTCGTATTCCTGACATTTCTGCTGTAACAGTCAGTCGTTCGCTGCCAACAGAGAGGCGGAGAACTGAAGGAGGAGTAAATGTCTGGAGAGCAGTGCTCCGATGTTCCCCGCGGTTGGTTTACACTGAGTACCGCTTAACTCGTGATTTCTCCTCTTTAATTTCTTCCTGGGAAGTACGTCTACTGATCCCGTTCGGTATCAGAACCGAGGACAGCACAGGGGCCACTTTCGGCGGAAGGATTTTTCCTTTTGATTCTTCGTCTATTCATTTGGATTATTTTTTTCGGAGATGGCAAGTTGGTCCCTGACAGACGCGGGGATCTGGTGCTGAAGCTCACAGGATGCTGGGGACCCGACACCAACCCGATCTCTCACTTTGAGACCCTTTTCGGTTATTTTTCTCTCTTGGACGTAGTCCCCGTGGACCTTGTTTCGCCTCCGTTTATTCATATTTTCGCTCCACTTTTACAGAATGCCTGTGTTGTACAATCTAATAAGGATGCGCAGTGGATTGCTATTGTTCCTTTTCACCCAAGTCATCTCGGTTGCTTCGTTGACTCAGACTGGTAGGTGTTGACTGGTTGTATGAATGCATGTGGCTTGACAACAGGCAAACCACATGCATTGGCTATACTTGTCCATTTTGCATCATTTTGCATCGTTGTTGCCTCTCACCTGTTATGCCTTGGCTGTCCCTTTGAGAGCACGTCTACAGGGACTCAAGCTCGACCATGTAAACGCTGTTTTTACTTTAATTACCTTCATAGGGAACAATACGATGGGTGTTACACCAAATACACCAAAACAGGATTATTTTATGTAACCATACAAAAGACGCGCTAAGTACCTTCCTGTCACTACAACCACAGTTTAAACACAAAGTTCCAATGCTAATATTTCCTTATTACGGTAGAAACATGTTTTCACGGTCATTTTGCGCTTCAGCCAGTCAAAGACGCGTTTCGAGCTGTTGCGCATGTTGCACTGAAGCATGATACACGCTACGAGCTATTTAATAAACCATTAATAGAGAAAATTAAACGTTATCCTTCTGCCTATTTGCGGGAGAAGCAGCAGCCAGCCCACCTCACCTTCATGGGCGTAATTACACTTTATGTCAGGGATACAAAGGGACCCACTTCACTTCATACCACCTTTTTTAAAACAGTGTAATTTTGTCACTTTCTTCAGGCTGGCAGAGATTCCTGTGCTGTCAATTTATCATCACGATGGGGGCTTAGCGCAAGAATTACTGCCTTTCTGTCAACATCATTTTTGCTCTAGTGGTGGATATTTGGATTTATGATGATCCCCAGTTGGAGGTGTCGGTTCCCTCACTCCCATTAATACCAGTGCTTTTCAGTCTTTTACACCAAAATGCGCCATCGATCAACATTTGGGTGCAGTTCGCTGACCATCAAGTCGTTTTCTCGCCAGTAACTGACTGAATAACTTTCTGCCTTCTCTTGTGCTGCAGATAAATGCGGGGGGACTATAGAGATACACACTGCGAACTACCTGACCTCCCCAGGCTATCCCGGAGCCTACCCGCCCTCCCAGCAGTGCGTGTGGGTTATAACCGCCCCTGAGCAGAGTCAGAAGATCCTCATCAACTTCAATCCGCACTTTGATCTGGAGGACAGAGACTGCAAGTAAGAGTTCACTCCTCACTTTCTGTCCTCTTCCTCTCCCACCCTCCTCTGCTCTCTCTCTCTCCTTAATCCTGCCTGGATACAGTGTGAAACTCTGCCACCTATTGGTCAAGGAGTTACAAACCTGCTCCAGGGAACTGGAGGTGCAGGGATGAGAGATGGCACCGAGGCCGCTGGCAATTACTTCAGAGGAGATGGGGTTTGATGGGTTTTGTAATTCATACTGGATAAGGATGGAGGGTGGGAGGGTGTCACGTGGCATCTGTCACTGGCTGGGATTTGGCAGGAATTTCAAGGAAAGTAAAGCAGCAGCTTTTTATTGATGAAGTTCAGTTTGCTCATTGCTGGTATAGAGAAGTGGTGTTTACTTTTCATTTGGAGGCAGAGTTTACCTGTTTACATTTGAAGGAGCTGTAGAGTTTGGAGTCTGGCTTATTTGTTTGCAGGAAAAGAACCTCAAGGATCTAATTTCTTATTACAAATCGCTCTAAGTGCTCTTCATCCACCTTTATATTTCTAATACACCTGTTACAGTGGACCACCAAAAAAATTATTTGACCATTTTTATATTAAACTAATTACCTTTTGAAGTAACAATACAAAAAATTGCTTGTCCTAGTTTAGAAAATATAAAGATGTGCAGCCTTTTTGTGTTTTATATGTTAGGAGAAGCAATATATTTGTCCTACTGTTGGCAGGACAAAACAAGCAATTGGACGGCATCATCTTGGACTTGATGGCCGTTTTCTTTATTTTCTCACCAATTATGTTCACACCTCATTGGTCAGAACCCAAAAAATTAATGGCAAAGCAACCCCCATAAAATCATCATCATCATCATCATCATCATCATCTGCAGATAAATCAACAAATAAATGACTGGTTCTGGTCACTGGTCTGTTAGGCTCTGCACAGGTCAGTCAGGAGGTCATTTGGATTCTAAGCATTTAAAAACATTCTCCTGTGGCCTGCATGTTATGCACAGAAACTTGACTCTGCATCTCAGGTCATTCCTTTATGTCTGATGATGTTTTTCAACCCCTGTACCCCCTCTCTTTGACCCAGAGACACAAACTCGATTGTGTGCATCCACACAACTGCTCGTGTGTTGCTCTCCTTCCATAAATAAGCGTATTTTTATGTCGGCTCCTCTGCCTTTTTTAAAAGCTCCATAAACAGCTGCTGTGTAAATCATGACTGGCTGTCCAGCACCATCTCACAGATGGGGTCCTCCAATACTATTGGATCATGTTTCACCACCAAGGGACTAATAAACCATTAGTGTTCCAGACAGATAGTGGATATCATGCGCTCTTCAGTGGATTACACACCTACAGCAGTGTTGCACCTAGCATGCTACAGGGCTTCTCCTTAAAAGACTAATTCTGCAATGACCTTATTATGCGTGATTACCCAGGGAGTTGTCGAAGTATGCAATAATGCTGTTTAACTACTTAATGAAATGTAATAAATTCTGTTTAACATTTTAGTCAGTGCTTGGCACTGTAGTACACCACCTACAGAGTGTTATCGTCTGCCTAAATTACCTTTCCACAGGTTAATGTGCTGGAATAAGGCATCTGTAAAATACAATGTTACAGTTTCATCTAGGTTTGGGATGAGCTAATTATTTTAGCATTATGGTCTTTTCTAGTGTGAGAGAAAAGATACACTCCTAGTATCTGAACCAGTAGAGGGTCTTCAAGGTACAAAAAAATCACAGTATTTATATCCAAAATGTGGGGAAATGAAAGAGCAGGCCATAAGATGTCAAAATTGATCTTTTTAAGCATCTGAAGAGCCTCTTCAAGATCCTTTCTGTGTGACCAAACTGCTGATTTTGGCTCCACACGTATAATCCCACATCTTTGTAAGCCTGCAGTCAAGACAGCAAACACGTCCACATTAAGACTGACATGGGTTCATTGCTGCAGGAGTCAGACCTCTGACAGCCGGGCCGCCCTGCAGCCACCTTAGCATGTTGTTTGGCTGCGTTTTCAGGGGCTTCTGTCCTGCTTGACTGGTTTCATTATTTGTTGTGTGAGTTTATGTTGGACGATGATGGGGTGTAGCTCGTAGCTATCGGCCTTGGCAGGAGCGGTGTTGTTTTTGGGACAGAGACAAATGTTCAAAATATGCCCAAAGAGTGGGGCCTTAAGCCGTTTGCGAGACAGTGGTCCTACTTAAAAATATCCTAAGATTATATTTAAAAGCTTTTTTGCACAGTTTTGATGCCACTGGGCTCCATATCAGCTCTGATTGGTGTAGCTTTACTCTTATAACCCTCATAGTAGAAGAGCTTGTTGGGCTTCAGTTTTTTTTCTCTCGCATAAATATAGATATTCTGTGGCATGAACCACTGGAGTTTACTCTACAGGACAGTTTCTTTATCATTCTACCAGATCCCACAGCTTTAGTTGAGATGTTCTCTTCTAATTGAAATTTACTGTTGGAGTGACACTCCCCCCCCCCA